>NC_134701.1:170201100-170408600 GCF_043290135.1 Rhipicephalus microplus | reverse complement strand
TAGTCGCTAATGTCCGGGTCGCTCTCAATTGAATCTTTGACAGGTAACATTGCGTCTAAGGTCGTTGTGACCGCCCGATCATAAACAAGTTGAAATGGCGTGAAGTGTGACGTTTCTTGTACTGCGGTATTGTACGCAAACGTAGCATAAGACAAAATACTGTCCCATGTCAGGTGCTCAACGTCCACATACATCGAGATCATCTCAGCGAGAGTTGTGTTGAGTCTTTCGGTTAATCCGTTAGTTTGCGGATGGTATGCTGTAGCCCTTCTATGGTTGGTGTGCGTGAGCTTCATAACAGACTGCATCAAACGGGCAGTAAATTATGTTCCTTTGTCTGTAATGACAACCTGCGGTGCACCATGTCGTAATACAATCTGAGTGGCGAAAAACAGGGCTGCTTTGTTCGCTGTTACTGTTGCGAGAGGTACTGCCTCAGCATATCGAGTCATGTAGTCTGTTGCTACAACAATCTAGCGCTTTCCCGATGAAGAGAGAGAAAATGGACCAAGCAGGTTCATTCCCACTTGCTACAATGGCCCTTTTGGTGGCTCTATCGGTTGCAACAGACCCGCTGGTTTCAATGGTGGGATTTTGCGTCTTTGGCAATCCCGGCATGACTTGACATAATAGTGCACCTAATCCCTTAATTCTGGCCAATAATACTTCCGGCGGACTCTGGCCAAAGAGCAACTACTGCTCATATGGCCAGCCGATGGGTCGTCATGACACGCTTCTAAGATTTCTTCCCGCAGTGATGATCGTGCAAGAAGCAGAAACGTATCACCAATGTTTCCGAAGTTGCGCTTGTATGGGACGTCGTTCCGGAGGACATAGGATGTCAATCCACAAATCAAAACTCATGGTACCTTAATTTGATGACCCTCCAAGTATTGGATAAGCGGGCGTAGTTCTGGGTCCATTAGCTGAAGATGAGCCATCTCGTACACATTCAGAACTTTAGAAAATTGAAATTGCTCCAGCCACCGTTCAAAAAGAGCCCGACGTTTCGAGACCGACTCGGTCCCTTCCTCAGGGGGTGACTGTCTTGGTCATGGAAGTGTCGTCGCGTCGTGTTCTCTCACCACGGCTCCGGCTTTCCCTTTCCACCACGTTTCGGAGACCGTGAACGTACACCGAAGGCATTGTTTCCAGCGAGCGGTTCACGTTGGCAGGCGTATGCTGAATGTGCCAAGACTCGAGCAAGAGCCTCTACAGGGAACCACACCTGTACACCGGAACAATTTCGACGATGTACGCGACATTGCTGTCGCGTTATTCATATGCCGGCCAGTGAGTCATACTCTTCATACAGTCTTACCCTTTCATACTAATTTGGATTTACCCCAAATTATGGAAACAAGTGCCAAAACACCTTGACGTAGGCAAGTATATATATATTGATAGTACACCTTTAGTGGTGAGCAGAAGAGACGTTTACTTTGTGGAAAACGTAGCGGTAGAACCGACCAGCTGTCAAGCGGAGCGAGCGCGAGCAGCAACAACACTCTTCCTTCTCTTCTTCAGCTGGCGTTCCGGCCTGTGCCAAATATCAATGCTACAAATCACTCCCCCCTCAGAAAAGGAGCCATCCTGGCGACCTATGGAACGGGTACGACGGGTGGGTCGTAGTGCGGCTTCAATCGATCTACGTGAACAGTCTCGCGGCCTCGATGCCGTCGGTCTGTTGATGGTTGAACCGGCTCAACAATATAGTTAACCGGTGAGGCCTGACGTAGGACTCGGTAGGGGCCTTCGTACTTCGGCAGTAGCTTGGTGGAAAGACCAGGAACAGATGAGGGAACCCGAAGCCATACCAAGGCGCCAGGCGAGTATGACTGCGGAGACAGGTTTTCGTCGTGACGGTTCTTCTGGTACGCTTGATCTTGGGCGGTTAAGGAACGCGCGAGTTGCCTGCATTCTTCTGCATAGGTGGCGACTTCAGATAGAGTTGTGGATTCCGAAGCGTCTGGATGATACAAGAGAATGGTGTCCATGAATGAGGAAGGTTCGCGCCCGTAAAGGAGGAAGAACGGAGAGAATCCTGTCGTAGACTGAGTGGCGCTGTTGTAAGCGTAAGTTACAAAGGGCAGTATGCGGTCCCAGTTGGTGTGATCAGCGGACACGTACATGGATAGCATGTCGCCCAGTGAGCGGTTAAACCGTTCGGTCATTCCATTCGTTTGCGGATGGTATGCGCTGGTTGTCCGATGCACAACGTTGCATTCGCGAAGAAGGGCTTGTACCGCTTCGGAGAGGAACGTACGGCCGCGGTCACTGAGTAGCTCACGAGGCGCGCCATGGCGTAGAATGAGATTGTGAAGGATAAATAAGCCAACTTCACGTGATGTGGCCTCTGGCAGCGCAGCAGTTTCAGCATAGCGTGTCAAGTGATCAATGGCGACAATCACCCAGCGGTTCCCGTTAGGCGTATAGGGAAGGGGACCGTACAAGTCAATTCCGATGCGGTCGAAAGGGCGGGAGGGGCAAGGCAACGGCTGCAGTTGTCCATTGGCTATGTGTGGTGGGCTTTTTCGGCGTTGACATTTGGAGCACGAACGCACGTACTGTCGGACAAAGCGGTACATTCCGCGCCAATAGTACCGCAGCCGGAGACGTGCATACGTTTTTATCACACCGGCGTGGCCGCATTGAGGATCCGCGTGAAAAGAGTCGCAAATGTCGGCACGTAGGTGGCGAGGAATCACAAGCAACCACTTGCGGCCGTCAGAAAGGTAGTTGCGACGGTACAGGAGTCCATCGCGGATGGTAAAGTGTCGAGCTGTGCGCTGCAGTGAACGATTGGGCGTAACTTGGGACGGCTGAGACAGTAACTGTATCATAGAGGCTATCCAAGCGTCTTGGCGCTGTTCATAGGGCATGTCCGCGTACGAAAGTGCCACAGCATCGAGGCTGGATACAGAAGTATTTCCGTGTTCATGGGGAAGTGGAGAGCGGGAGAGAGCGTCGGCATCTGAATGTTTGCGGCCTGACCTGTAGACGACACGGATATCATAGTCTTGGAGGCGTAACGCCCAACGAGCGAGACGGCCAGAAGGGTCTTTTAGTGACGATAACCAGCAGAGGGCGTGGTGATCAGTCACGACGTCAAATGGACGGCCATAGACGTAGGGTCGAAATTTTGTGATTGCCCAGACGATGGCTAGACATTCTTTTTCTGTGACTGAATAATTCTGTTCAGCCCTAGTAAGAGTGCGACTGGCATAAGAAACGACGTACTCGTCGTATCCAGACTTGCGTTGAGCAAGAATAGCGCCAAGTCCGACTCCACTTGCGTCGGTGTGTATTTCTGTAGGGGCATCAGGATCAAAGTGACGGAGAATCGGTGGAGATGTCAGCAATTGACGTAGTTTCGCGAATGCCTTATCGCAATTGGAAGACCACGCCGAAATGCCCTCGGTGTCAGAAAGTAGCCGTGTTAAAGGGGCCATGACAGATGCAAAATTACGGACAAATCGGCGAAAGTATGAACATAAGCCGATAAAGCTCCGGAGTTCCTTAAGTGTCGATGGCTTCGGAAACTGGGCGACAGCACGGAGTTTTCCAGGATCAGGTAGAACGCCGTCCTTGCTGACAACATGCCCTAAGATGGTGAGCTTCCGGGCGGCAAAATGGCACTTTTTCAAATTTAGTTGGAGCCCAGCATGTGTAAGGCAATGCAGGACACTTGCGAGGCGCAGAAGATGGGTATCGAAGTCTTTTGAAAAAACGACGACGTCGTCCAAATAGCAAAGACACGTCTGCCATTTAAGGCCTCGAAGTATGTTGTCCATCAGACGCTCGAAGGTGGCTGGGGCGTTACAAAGGCGGAACGGCATCACGTTAAACTCGTACAAGCCGTCCGGAGTTACAAACGCAGTCTTGGCGCGGTCAGCTTCATCCATGGGTACCTGCCAGTATCCCGATCGAAGATCCAGCGAAGAAAAGAATTCTGCACCTTGCAAACAGTCGAGAGCGTCGTCAATTCTGGGGAGCGGATAAACATCTTTGCGCGTGATCTTGTTAAGGCGCCTGTAATCCACACAGAATCGGATGCCCCCGTCCTTCTTTTTGACCAGTACCACCGGGGAGGCCCACGGACTGTTAGACGGCTGTATAACGCCACGATTGAGCATATCAGACACTTGATCGTCTATAACTTGGCGTTCGGCGTGGGAGACCCGGTATGGACGCTGACGCAATGGTGCGTGGGTGCCAGTGTCAATACGATGGACAATTGCAGATGTTCGGCCCAGACTGGTTTGTTTGAAGTCGAACGATGAGCGGAAGTGGTCGAGAAGTGTCAAGAGTTGAGTTCGTTGGTCAACAGGAAGGTCAGGGTCAATCGATGGAAGGAAGACGTCGAGGGAAGAGGTGGCGGATGTGAGAGCGGAAGTAACACTGGCGATCTCAAGGCTTTTTGCTTGATAGGGCAGTTGACTGGTGCAAACACAATCGATGTCCTCAAGGCGGCCGATGCATTCGCCACGGAATAGGGTGACTGGTACAGAAAGGAGATTCGTGGCATAAATGTTTGCGCAAGTGGCTTCGACCGTCAGAAGAGCAAAAGGCAGAAGAACGTTTTTTCGAGAAGTGAAGTCTTCTGACGGCGTGAACATGACGTCCGAAAAAGCGGCATGGTCGCACGAGATCGGCACAATAACAGAAGACATAGGTGGAATATCAGTCTCCGCGGCGACGACAACACGAGAAATAGAAGGCTTATTATAATCGTCGTCGGAGAGCGATGACAATTCTAGTTCGGCCCGGGCACAATCAACAACGGCATGATGTGTGGAAAGGAAGTCCCAGCCTAATATGACGTCGTGTGAGCAGTGCGGAAACACGATAAATTCAACCACGTACAGAACGCCCTGGATGATTAACCGAGCCGTGCACGTCATAGAAGGGTTCACGTGATGCGCTGTTGCCGTACGAAGGGAGAGACCAGAAAGCGGAATCGTAACTTTTCTTAACTTGCGACACAATGCTTCACTCAATACAGACACGGCAGCTCCGGTATCTATTAATGCTTGGACGGGGATACCTTCAATCAAGACAGTTATTTCATTATTCGGTAGAGAACGAGGCCTTGTGGAGTTCGACGGTGGCGCAGTTCTTGCCTCCGGAACTGCGATGGTCAGTTTTCCGTTTGGGCAGGTGGTGCACGCCGAAGCATTGGTGAAGGCGAACGTCGGCGCGGGGAAGGCGATCGGCGTGGGTTGAAGGCGCGGCGGCTCGGCGGAGAAGTGTCCGAAGCTGCATGGAACGGCAGCGTCTGTGGTGGTTCTGTGGGGGCGTAGCCGTAGGTGCCATCAATAATGCCTGAGTGAGGGACGCGCCGGCGACAGAACCGCTCAACATGGCCAGGCTGACGACAGTAATAACAGATAGGTCTGTTATCCGATGTACGCCAAGGGTTGTTGGGAAGCGTTGAAGGACGGCGGTAAATGGGAACATGCGAGCCTGCCGGTACGTGTGTTGCGTAGAAGGCGTTCGCTTGGTGGGCAGGGTCGACGACGTTTGACGGCGCATGTACCTGCCTTCGCGCGACGTCAGCGTAAGTCAGGGGAGCGGACACAGGTGGTGGCTGGTACGTGGGGGGAAGTGCCTCGCAGACTTGCTCTTCGATGGTTTGGCGCAGTGACGAGGTCAGCCCATGCGTATTGCTGGGAAGCAAGGGGGCAAGGGACAACTGGCGTGCCACTTCCTCTCGGATAAATTGCTGGATTTGCGGGGTCAATACAGTCTGTTCTGGAGATATTGCACCAACGGTCAATGCTGGCGTGCTGGTCATGTCGAAAGTAGGCCGTCGCGTTGAAATGCGCTGTTTTCGCAACTCATCGAAACTTTGGCAGTGTTGGATGACTTCCGAAACTGTTTGCGGGTCTTTAGCCACCAGCATGTGGAAGGCATCGTCCTCGATGCCCTTCATAATGTGTTTTACCTTGGCGGTTTCCGACATGTCAGGATCAAAGCGACGGCAGAGGCCTACGACGTCCTCAATGTAGGACGTGAAACCCTCTCCCGACAGTTGGGCGCGATCCCGCAAGCGCTGTTCTGCACGGAGCTTGCGCACTGTCGGTCGGCCAAACACGTCCGCGAAGGTGGTCTTGAAAGTGGCCCAGTCGGTAAGCTCGGCTTCGTGATTGTTGAGCCAGAGCTCTGCTACTCCTCTGAGGTAAAAGTGGACGCGGCCCAGTTTGTCGTTTTCGTCCCACCTGTTGTTGACGCTTACTCGTTCGAACGAAGAGAGCCAGTCCTCGACGTCCTGCTCATCGGTGCCGTTGAAGATGTCTGGATCTCGCTCTCTCGGGACGCCGGGACAGTGGACAGGTGGAGATGTAGGAGCCGTCTGCTGTGCAGCGTCGATGGACATTGTTGATGGCGAAGGTAGAGTTCGGTTGCGGAGTTCCAGGATGGAAAAAGGTACCCAGCACTCTCCACCACTTGATAGTACACCTTTAGTGGTGAGCAGAAGAGACGTTTACTTTGTGGAAAACGTAGCGGTAGAACCGACCAGCTGTCAAGCGGAGCGAGCGCGAGCAGCAACAACACTCTTCCTTCTCTTCTTCAGCTGGCGTTCCGGCCTGTGCCAAATATCAATGCTACAATATATATATATATATATATATATATATATATATATATATATATGTATATATATATATATATATATATATATACATACATACAACTTTGATCAAGTCACGCAATGCACCCGCCTGCTGCCGTCAGAAGAGACAACAATCTCTATAAATGTGTTGACCAACCTTAGTTGGCACGCAGTGCGTAAAAGAAGCATCACTGGTATCGCAAAAAAAAAATATAGCCGGTTTACAACTCTCTTACGAAAAGGTGCGCCAAACCTAACCCGCCTTCCTTCACCCACCGGCCCAGCCTCTTTCGGCTGCACCGTTCCCAGGTCGAACTCCATATAATACAGCGAACATTCTGTAGATTTGTCCTTGAACAGTGCAACAACTTCATGACATACCACAATATTGTAATGAGGAAGATTCTTCACATGGTTGCTCTAACAAAGATTGACTGGTTCATGGGTCTTCGCCTATGCGTTTTTTTTTGTTTCGTTTGTCTTATATACTCAATACTGTTGTTTACAAAACCACGTCATGTCTCAGTACTGCTTTGGAAAAAATACACTATATACTCAGCTAATATTCTTTGAGAGGTGTCAAATGTGGTTGCAACACTAAATATCCGATTCTATACACATTACTTGTGTACTCTTGTGATACAGTTGTTACAACGTGATAACGTCAAATACAGTTAGGCTCCATCCACTGAAGTTGATGTATGTAGTAGTGTGCAGGGATACGATCTTCGTGATCACAAGCCCTATATATCAGCTTATTGCTTTTGGTGTTGCTAACTCATGTTGCTGTTGGCATTTTTACGCAAGTGGAAACAACTTGTATAATTCTATTACACATGTGCGACTGTTCAAGATATGTCTGAGCGCACATTTGTACATATTTTCAGCGTGATTTTGTGACATTGCACTATTTCACGCCTATCCTAAATAGTCCTTTATTTGGTGCGTTAGTCTTTTTGGGCTGTAATACATTAAAATTAGGCCAACAAGCCCTGTTTTGTGCGGTTTCAGGTTATTCTGTATTTGTTCTCTCTCTCTGGACTTGTAGAGTAACATTGTACGTAAAAAGACGTTTAAAAGGCATTTTCCGGCTTCATTCGTGTTACCATAACTTTCATCAAAATAACCTAAACATCTGTTTTGAAACCATTCGGGACTCTCTCATCATTATATACAATAAATTAGAAGGTATATATTAGGACATTCACTGCATAGAAACTTTGGTCAACTACCGCATCGAGAATGACTGAAAAGGGGCCCTACGAAGTTTGGGTACGACTCGTCATCGTCGTTGTGCTTCTCTGCGTAGCTGCATTGCAGAAAGCTATCTAGATTCTTGTATAAAATTTGCGTTCCCAACGAAGCCGCTTGCAGTGCTGATCCGTTAATACGTCCAAACATCATAATAATGACATATAAGTAATGTACGGCATAATTTACGTCCGCCTCGTAACGTTGTGCTAATTTTACAGTGACCTGCTTCTCACATCATCGATTCGCACTGTACGTTGGATCTGCCAGCTTTATTCTTCTTCCAATCTTTTGTTTTTTTATAAATGGTAATAAGGGAAAAGTTGCAAGTTGTTGTGAACATTCGGGCTCAACGTGTACTAAAAAATGTTGAACATGTGAAATGGAAATACATAATAGTTAGGCGAACTGGCAGCGCGGGGAAAACACACAAGAAGCAGAGTCACACTGCATGAGCACTACCAACTATAGCCTAGCTTTCTATCATGGTACTACATCTTTTATCATATGTTTCAGTAAAAGAGTTATTCATAGAGAGGTTCACTCAGTGACCAGTTGCTCTAAAATTGTGGTTAGCGGTACGCGAATGTAATAAGTTTCCTTATTAGAAATAAGAACGAAGTTGCAAATTCTTGTGAACATTTGTGCTGAAAGTTTAGAAAAGGTTAGAAAATTCAAAATGGAACAATAGCATACATCTTTGATTTATTGCTTTTCTAAAATATTTATTTATAGGGAGGGTCTCATTCTCCTGTACTTGATGTCTTAAGAAATACGCAAGAACTTAGCTGACAGCATCTACTTATTTAGAAGACCACGTGCCACCATCTGCTATCTGATAAAAATGAGCGTTTCACACTCACCGTCATCACTGCTGAAGTCGGTCACTACCACTCTCATGATTAGACAACGCATATACGCCAATAAAGTGGGTGTTAAGCGGCGACCACTGTAACTAAATGATTGCGCAACGTTATTAGTGAAATAGATGGCATAGAGAAAAAAGCAGACATGGCACCTCTAGTAGCGGCACAGTTGGTACTTCATCAGCTTCATGTAATGCCCAATGAAAAAACGAAGATATATACAGACGGATCATGCACAGAAGAAGCGTCAGCCTGTGCGGTTGTTAAACCTGAAATCCAGAAAATGAAGATGTACAAATTATCGCACAAATCTTCATCGACGACAGCAGAATTGGTGGCTATCTTTGAAGCAGTTAAGTATATCTGCGAGAATCCTGAACCACGAAATTGGGTGATATGCACTGATAGCAAACCTGCTCTTCAGCTAATCAGAAGTGTGAGATCTCCTTACAAAAATGGTGAAATAGCACAATGTATCGCAGAAACTGTGGAATATGCCTCATCGCAGGGTCACAACATCGTATTCCAATGGATACCCAGCCACAATGGAATAAAGGGAAATGAAGATGCTGATAGTCTCGCGAAGAAAGCTTTGAAGGAAGGACGGGATTGCGCAATCCCTATGTCTGGGGTGGATATTCGACACTTTATATCGCAAGGAGCTAACCATTGTTCAATGGAGAAGTGGTTTGAGAGCTCTAAATCAAAGGAAACGGTACTTTATGAAGTTGATCCACACAGAAAATTTTCCACAGCGACACACCTTCCATGACACCTAGAGACATTGATCAACCGACTTAGATTTGAAGTAGCATACACAAACAGCTTCCTGCACAAGATACATTGATCCAACTCACCGGAATGCCATTGTGGTCATGCAGAAGAAAATGTTCGCCAAATTTTTTTGGAGTGCGTTAAATACGCGAATGAAAGAGAAAAATTAAAGAACAAATTAGCAAGTTGGACAGACGGCCCCTCAAAATAAAGAAACTACTTGCACCATGGCCTGAGGTGCATCTCCAGAAAACGGCAATAATCTTCCTGACAGACTTTTTAGTGGAGACCGGACTGGACAAGGGCCTATTACTGACAGTCAGAGATGGGCATCATGTAAAATGTGGTCATGTATATACTGACATTAGATTAGTAAGGTGTGCGTGTAAGTAGTTTATGACTGTGTGAACTGCGTGAAGAAAACTGTGTATTGGCATGATATTTGAACTGGTTTCAGTGTGCTATTATGTTTTTTTTCTTTTCCGTATTGCTAATTTTTGGGTACCGTTCTGTATTCTTATTTCATTTTTCGCTTCAGAACTTTGTGATATGGAGTAGCCGAGGCAATAGGCACCTCAGCCTCTCCACAGCAAAACAGTTAAAACAGAACAGAACAGAACAGATTGCGCGTTGGCTACAACTTGCGAAGGTTTTACGAAGATTTGCGAAGGTTTTCTTCCGAATGTTTGTGTCTCGTTGACTATTTATAACTTTATTTTGTTTCTATATAGTGAGCAGTGCATAAATTCAAGAACAAGGAAAAGGAATGAAGCCGAAAAATCTGAACACAGCCGTGGTGGGAAATCTGCACAAGCAAAGTTGGAACCACTTGCCCGGAGGTGCGGTGGCAAGATTGTCAGTTCTTTACTCGATATTTTGAAGCACAGTGCAACCCACGATTGATGATTACTATTTACGAATGGTGCTTGGACAGGTTCAGCCCCTTATGCTTCGCTATCACTCTGCATCGATTGAAATGTGGTCTACACCCACCATCGTGTTCGTGAATTCGAATGTGACCCGACACTGTTGTAGATATATTGTTGTGATGTTCCAAGTTTAAGGCATCTGGTAATGGTGCTCTGTGAATTTGTTTGTCGTGTCTTTTTTTTTGTTCTTGTATGCACGGTTAACACACTATGATGAATGCACATCACCTTTTCCAAGCTGCGACTCTAACAAACTTCATATACAATTTTCTTCTAGTAGAACACAAGGCAATTAATTTAAAAGGCGTCTAACATTGCACAATATACCAGTACACATACTGCCTGCTCTACCTCACGGTGTGAAGACGAATCTGCTCCCGCGTTGTCAACGTCCTTTTTCTATAGATGGCGTCAGTGTTTCGACACCGAAATACTTTGTAATTGTAGAACATATTCACATAGGTTCTTGAAACTACAACAACGGTGTTTATTTGAATATTGTTTTTAGTGGAGCATCTAATATGGTAAAAGAAAAGAATTAGGTACTGGTTGGCAGACTGGGTTCGCTGAGACGTTATTGACACAGCGGCGTGACTTGAAAAGCCTACTCCGGCTATTTTCTGACCATATCAAACAATTGGTGCTTCTACATTACTGAGTCCTTTCGGTCAAGGGCCTGACAGTAGAAACACTCGACAAATTTTATGATAATTTGAAACACGCGGAAAAAGAACGCAGCACTGTAAGCGCTCTTGCTTCATTACGTACGCTATAGACGCGCCCAATCTCTATTTTGTTATCCAGTACATGACAGAATATGTAGCGGGTGGGCCATTAATACACGCGCTCGTTACGTGTTTTACACCTTTCTTACGGCTGGCGCCATTCTACGCTTGTGCCACGCAATATATGATGCGTTAAGGGGAATTCTGCTATAAGACTTTTGTGTATTGTTTTATTACGACGGGCCCCGCCGTGGCTGTCTAGTGGCTAAGGTACTCGGCTGCAGACCCGCAGGTCGCGGGTTCAAATCCCGGCTGCGGCGGCTGCATTTCCGATGGAGGCGGAAATGTTGTAGGCTTGTGTGCTCAGATTTGGGTGCACGTTAAAGAACCCCAGGTGGTCGAAATTTCCGGAGCCCTCCACTACGGCGTCTCTCATAATCATATGGCGGTTTTGGGACGTTAAACACGACATATCAATCAATTATGTTTTATTACGAAGCAGCTTTAAGGAAAAGCATAGCTATGTGGTAGAAAACATGCTTGCCATGCAGATGGCCTACATTGGGTTCTTAGATCTTTATTCTTTGCTTTATTTTACTATTCAATCTTAGTCAAGAAAAAATTATTATTTTTGCTCACAACCAACCACACTGACAGGGACGGCGAAGCTAATTATACGAAATGAGCTCAAAATGACTATCAGCTTGAAAATATTTCTTGTAGTTTCTAGACAATTTGCCCACATCTATGCTGTGTAGGAAGAACGCGTCTGCTGCAACGCCTATCAGCTTTCATCCATCGGGCTTGCTTCATTTGTGCTTGCTTCAAGACAACTACTTGCGGCAATTTCTTGCCTCCAGGCAGTATTTGGATTCTTATGGAGGATTGGTGCTCGGTTATGGCGGCGTCTGTTTACACAAGGTCTGTGAAAGCTCCAGATACTGTTTCATTCGGCCAGTGCACAAGAATTGTGTATGCTGGCTCGCGCGTATATACAGTGACAGCACACATATCGCTTGGCTAGCCTAAATGAAAGAATGTGAGCCACCTACACTGTATATTGACGTTCGGCGAGACGTCATTTCCGATAGCCCTTAACCCCGCGCGAAAGGTTGTCAAAACGGTGGGGTTGAATATCACTGTATCTTCACAGCGGGAAATGTAAATATTGAATTATTGGTTAGACTTCGTTGGGGGTCGTCTATATTGAATTCAGTTGGCCATTCGTGTTTGATGAACTAGTACTAAACCTTCATTGTCTTGCGAGAACTCTCTGAAATGTACTCGTAAAGTGTTTTCTTTTTTGGGTACCGTAATTTAGTATGCAGAGTGAATGTTTCAAAATATAAACTCAAGTTATTAATGTCACTACAGTATTTTTTCTAAGGTGAAAAACTGCACTTGAATAAATTTATATATAAGCGAAAGGAAGATGAAAAATTGTATAAACATACCTGGCTACAAGTATTTCTGGGCTGTGGTAAGGCTTCTGGTCATACATAGTGTTTTCTGATGCAGCGTACTAAAGCACACGACGCTGTAAATAAGTTTTACAAAAAAATATCGAACGCGCGAGGTAATGAGAACAAAGTATCTAATATCACTCTATTTTTTGTTATCTCGATTCATACATTCGGCCTTGCAGATGTCTGGTTTACATGATGATAATTGTGGTATTGCAAGGTTTCTTATGCAGATACAGTGATTCTGGACACATGACATGCTTTGCTACATGTTGTCAATTTACAGTTTTCATGGAAGTTTGACATCGTATACCAGCTCTTGACCTGAAAATGTCGACTTTACAGAGAAAATTACAACTTTTGTGGGAATCACAAATTGACGCGTTATTAGAAGAGACAATGGGCATAATTTAGTCGCAGTTGAAAGTTGTACGTTTGTTGCACAAGCACCTTCAAACCATTGATTTTTACAGTGAAAGCTGTCTAAGCTTAGGAAAAACAAAAAAAATCACAGCATATCCACGAGGTGAATGATGACGAGTGGGGCGAAGCGGAAGTATGGATGGATGCACGAACGGACAGAGGGATGCACAGACAGGCAGATGGATGCATGAACGACCAGATTTCTAGACTGGTGGACGCAAGGATGGACGCAGGGATGGACGCATGTACAGACGCATGCACGGATGGATGGAGGGTCAGGCGAACGCATGGACGGACGCTTCGCCCCACTCATCATCATTGACTCCGTGGATATGCTGTGACACCGTTCTTATTGACATGCCATTCAATGCAACTGGCTACTATGACTACGATGACAACAACCACACTTTCGGCACAAAGGGCAAAAACACCTGAGATCGCAGACACCAGACTGAATCGTTGTCCTCCTCGGAGAGGCTGTGCACTATAGTTGCGACCTTGCGTCAATTCAACCGTCTCAACAGCGACCATCCCCGTCAATTGACTTAAGTGCCAGAGATAGCTTGGCAGAAGATAGTCACCTGACAGCAAAAAATAACCGCCTCATGTTGTAGATCATGAAAAACGCTTGAAGTGTTCATCACTCTTGGGCGTGGTATGGTTTCATGCCTACTAACGTGGACTACTTCAGCGCGTGGCCGTCGTCCACTTAAACTGGTGTCGCAGCTTTAGGTTACTACCTCTTAATTCACGTCACTGAGGGGGCACATGACCTTGTAAGGGCCAAAGTAGCGTCGCATTAGCTTCTCCGAAAGCTCATGACTTTGGATAGATGTCTACACCTATACATGTAGTCTGGTTGTTAGTGGACGTTTATTCGGTCTTGGTAGTAACGGCGAGCGTCGGAAGGAAGGAAGAAAAAAATAGAAAGAAAAGAACGGCAGGGAGGTTAACCATCCTATAGGCAGCCAGTTTGTTACCCTGCGCATGGGAGGGCGATGGGGAGATGAAAGATAGAGAGGAGAGAGGGAAGAGAGATAAACACAGCACATTAGGCAGCACACGCGTGCACACTAAGGCATAGTCCAGTCTTGTCTCTCGTGGTGCGTGACATTGCTGTTACAGCCGCTTGTTCAAGTGCGTGTCACGTAGGAAATTCAACAGAGCTTTTGTCGCCTTCTGTTGCAATGTCTTCTCTCGGGCACTTGACAGAATAGCATCCACAGACATTTGGCTTTGTCGATGCACTCAAGAATGGACGCCAGTGACGGTCTCTGGATGCCATACAACGGACAGTCGCACAGGATGTGGTGTAGCATCTCTTCGCAACGACAAGCATCGGAGAGATCGTTGTCGGCCATCCTTTGACAAATGAATAGGATTTTGTAAATGTCACTCCTAGCCATAAGCGATGAAGAAGGGTGCCTTCTCTTCGGTCGAGCCCAGTGGGCATGCACAGAGCCATTGAAGAGGGCAGGTGGTGTTGACGATTTGTCTCGTTGCTTGGTGGGCACCATAGTGAAAACGTCATTTCACGCGCAAGTCATCGAAGACTACTGGCAGCATCGGTCCGCGAAAGTTGTATGGCTTCGTCGGTATTTTGTTTCTTGCAAATGCGGTCAAGCTCAAGCTGGCGAGCTTCCGAAGCTTTCTGAGCGAAGTCGTCAACGCTGTGATTTCTGCTGGTGTCCTGGTCACGCAACGTCCATAAACAAGCTCGAATACTGTTAGCTCTGTCGTCTCTTGCACAGCGGTATTGTATAAAAACTTGACGTACGGCTGCATTTCATCCTTCGTTCCGTGCTCTACACCAGCATACATGGATAGCATGTCAGCCAGTGTTTTGTTTAACCGTTCCGTCGAGCCCTTGCTTTGGGGAAGATAAGCTGTAGTTTTCCGGTGGTTTTTGCGCGTCAGCTTGGCGACCAGTTGCAATAACTCTGTAGTAAATGTAGCTCCACGTTCAGTTATGAAGATAGCAGGTGCACCATGACCCAAAAGAATGTTGTGGAAGATGGTTCTGGTGAATGCAACTGCAGTATCTTGAGGCACCGCTTTGGTATTGCGCATAGCGAGTCAGATAGTCAGTTGTGACTATTAACTATTTATTTTCTGAAGATGACTTGGGCAACTGACCGAGAAATGCTATTCCTGCTTGCCGAAACGGTGCTGGAGATGGATCTAAAGGCTGGAAGAAACTGGCGAGGTTTACGGGTAGAACTTTCAAATTCTGATAGTCACAGCATGTTTGAACATAGCGCTGAACCAACAAAAACAGCTGTGGCCAGTATTATTTTATAATATGCACACTAATGTTTTGGCAATGCCAAAATGAGCAGTAAAAAAATTGATGCAAGGTAGGCTGGCAACCACAGTGGTCAGTATACTTTGCACCTATGGCCGTGTTCCAATGCTCACCGTAGACGGCTGAATGGACAGCTGAATTAATGGCGGCCATCTTAAGTCCCATTCCAATTTTCACGTAGCCGGCAAAGTAGACAGCTCTGAGAAGACCGCATCGTAGACAAATGCGATGCAGGCTCCTTTTCTGTCTAAACAAGATGGCAGCTCAGCGAATCGCTCCGATAGATCAAATCTCGCCAAAACGGCCGTCTACACACAAGCAGACGCTTTCTCAGACGCTCAATGTGAGTAGCGTTTATTTGTTTTTGATTTTAACACGAATAGAGCCAGAAATTACAACTATTACGTTTGTTTCTTTCAGGTTTTTCTTCTCGACGCGAGGTGGCGCATCGTCGCGTAAAAGCTATCTAAACATGTTCCTATTCTCGGACAGCATGGGCTCGGTGCGGTCTTCTAAGCAGTCTGTGTAGACTGTCTACGTGCTGTCTTGGAATTGGAACACAGCCAATATTACACCAAATTGACGAAAATATAGTGCATAGTGGCAAGGCCTGAAATCTTTTCGGTAAAAGTCATCGCGCTACGCGGAAAGGATACACGTTCAGGGTGAACTGGAACTGTCTTTGCGGTACAAAAAATTCTCCGTCATGCGCAAGCCATCGGTCGCTGACTGCGCGAAACCGAGTCTTTGTGGGCGTGACCTGATAACGACACTGAGCAAGACCGGTGCGCCGACTGAACACTTAACACCGGCTGCTTTGAGTACAGCCGTATTCCGGGTGAACAGCCTGATTGTCTACTACGAAGTCGTCTTCTTGGCAGGCCTTGGGCTTATCAAAAACGTTTACCTGCAAGCCGCTTTAGGTGACGGTGACGCCGAAATTCTGTAAGTTTGTATGCATTCGTTACGCGCTCTGTGATAATGTCTCAAGCGAAATCGTTCAGCTGGTGTTTCTGGAAGTGTTGTCAACGGCAGAACACGTGAGATGTGCGGTGCTTATCTGAATGGTCTTGAAATAAGACGGTAGTGTTCTAAATTGCGGTGACGTTAAGGTCACCCTCATGACAGGTTTCGATGTCGAGCATTATCCGTTTCCGATAATCGAGGCCACGTTTGCCAGCCAAAATGAGGGGGAGAACTTGAGCTCATTGGATTTCAAGAACGCGTACACTTAAGTGCGGCTGGACGACGCGTCGCGCAAGTTGTGTCGCGCATCATGGCCTCAATTGTTTTAACAGGCAGCCGTTCATGCAGCCATTTTAGCAGCTTTTAACATTGTTTCAACAGGCAGCTAGCTTTCGAAGGAAGTTGGATGCGATACTTAGCGGATTATCCGGTGTCCAAGGGCATAGCTCAGCACGCTCACTCATGAGCACACTCACACCCACTCACAGTCAATTGAACGTTTTGAGTATGAACGGGAGTGAGAACTCATTATTGCGAGTATTCGTCAGTATGGATGCGAGTGAGAACTCAAGAGTGGGAGAAGTCGTGGGTATGAACGTGACTATTCACGAGAGTGAGTAGGCGGGAGTATGAACGTGAGTGCGAAGGCTAGAAAAAATTGTGCTGAGTGAGTTTGAGTGAGTAGTCTCTTAAAGGGCCGACCTATGGCCTGGTGCAGCAACTGTTTTTATTTCTCTCACACAAATAACCGGCTGTAGTTTACATTCGGATAGTTTTATTACTGTTTTGTATGACAAGGCGATCGTTTGCAGTGTGGACAGTTTTTCATTTTTTTGCTGTTAAATCAACGCGTTTTTGCGAAACACCATCTATATAGCTGAAATATCTCCTCCAGTTTTTTAGGGGCGAAGCTCCTTAAGACCTCACGATGTCCGCCGTCTCCCATCTGTCCATAATACCATGTAACCTTCAACTTTAAGCAACAGAGGGCGTTGGGAGTAACCGTTTTGCATGTAACCTATATTGCATGTATGTATATATATATATATATATATATATATATATATATATATATATATATATATATATATATATATATATATATATATATATATATATATATATATATATATATATATATATATATATATATATATATATATATATATATATATATATATATATTATATATATATATATATATATATATATATATATATATATATATATTATATATATATATATATATATAACGACGTTCCATACCACACATTCTCTTGTCTCATATGGACGAAGACGAACGCAGGAAAGCGCGACGTGCTGAGTATCAGCGTCGCCGTCGGCGGAAAGCTACCGTGGAGACAAAAGTGAAGGAAACGGATGCAAAATGGTGACGGCGACAACAAAGTTCTACACCACATACTAGGGCTAAGGAAGCAAAGGCTAAGCGGGAAAAACGCCAAGCTGACGCGCAGTTGAGACAACTTGAAGCGGATGCAAGGCGGCATTACCGACAAGAAAATTCTACACCAGAGACGATAGCTAATGAAGCTGTGATTATGAAGTCAAAACGTAAACCAGAACTCGGAACCTTATCTCATCTGTACAGAAGACAGAAGAATCACCGCTATGTCACAATTGGTCTCAGCACTATCTCTTTATTTAAAAAAATACATAAATATCACAACCACAATCAGTCTCAGTACTATCTCAGCTTTAATCACAATAATCACCTCCGAAAGCTTCGCCCCATAATTATCTTCAAGCAGCTTAAAATGCAGTGATTTTTTTATTTTTTATTTCCTGCATTTGTGAAGATTATTATACCACCCATCCCTACCCAAAATATGGCATTCAGACTGGCAGTATTCTCCAATAATAAATAAAGAAATACATAGGTCACTAAATAAATAAATTGTGGTTAAACACAAAAATTTCGACTACCTTATGGTCTTTAACGTGCACTGATGCCGCACTACACACGAGCTTCTAGCGTTTTGTTTCCACAGAAATGCGACGCCTGCGTCTGCGGTCGAACTCGCAACCTTTGGGTCAGCAGCAGAGCTCTGAGCTCCGCACCCTCACGGCAGACAACAAATCTTGAAAAGCTAAACAATATTTTAATTATTATTTTATAACTTTTATATATGCAGGTTGAAGAACGGCAACAATGCGTTCGGTAGTGTTCCTTCGAAAGTGCTTTGCGGTATGCACTGGCCCGTGCATCTCCCGATTATGCGAAGCAATGCATTCCTAGAAAACAAATACAGCATTAATAATGACGGGGTCATTGTCCTTAGAAAAAATAATTATATGTAGTTTTGAAACTTTCTGTCCCTGTATATATACAGTCGTTTTCGGTTCATATCCCTACGCTAGTCAAAACAAAATTATGAGCGTCCACTGGAGCATGTCAATTCCATAAACAAGGTTATACGGAGTAAATGGATTTCCGAGTTCCTACGCCTGTGCATTTTTGTTTATTACAGACACACAGGCGCCCACAAGGAGGGCCACCTCTCAACTCAATCACTGCGTACGGTTTTCTCACTGGGTTCAGTCAGTATTTGTTCAAGGAACTCTTCAAGATAAATACCTGAAAAAACAACAACTGACTAAGCCTACTATGAAAACAAACTACGACAGAATATAAGAAGGGCAGTGTTCTCTATTTATTTTCTTCATTGTTGATACAGACACAATTGTGAGGTATAGAAGCAGAATTCTGTCTTACGGAGAAATATGCTTTCCTTCAGTGACCTGGTGCACCGCTACTTTCCTTGTTCTTATTCGGGGCATCGCAATAAAAAACAGCTGAATGAATAAATGCTTTCAAGCCGCGGATCCCGGGTTCGAGCGTAAGGCTCGGCCGCCCAGCCGCTCCCGCAAGAAATTGATTGTGCGCTGGCACGCAATTTGGAATGGCGCCGCCTCCTTCAGCGTCTACCATATCCTGCTTGGACGCCTTAAACGAACGGCGTGAAAGAGAATGAAAGAGCCATTTCCCCTTCGCGGGAAAGTGGAATAGAAATGCGGACCACTCGCAACGTTGGTCATCAACAAACTTAGCGCAACCGCGGCGCCATCATGGATGGGGTTGCAGATCTGTACCACTCACATTGAGCGGGGGGGGGGTTCGCTCTATGCCCTTACAACATTATCAACGACAGAATTCTCGCTGTCGTTTGGTAGCGAAAGTAAATGCCCATTAAATATTTGCTATAATCTCTAACTGCATTTATTCTTCGTTTTAGAAAAGTATAGCTATAAAATCGTATTTCCTCCTCTCTTGCTATTTTTCTTCCTCACTCTCTCCTTGTTTATTGGGATAGTTGGCAGTGAGACTCATATTAGAATGGCAGGGTTTATTGTTTAAATTCCTGAGCTGGAATGCTGTTGGCTATGTTTCTTTGAATTTCATGTTCAAAGCAACACACTTTCACGCAACCTTCATAGCTGTGTTCACAACAGCAGTCATCATATTATTGGGATGGACCACAGCAAATACACAAGACCGCAACTAAATATGAAAGAATGGGCAGGAACAGACTCGCAGCTAGCCGACCAACTTGCGCAAACCAGCAGTCAACTGAAAATGATAATATTCTTAGATATAAACCACTAGCACCAACAGTTCTGTCATCTACTTCGTTCTATATCACAAAAGAAGATGTATAACCAGCACGTCAGCCTCATTCTTCACTGTTCTGCTTATCATAAAGTATGAGAAGCAGTGACGAACTGTATTGATTGTGTAAAATACAAGTATGCTGTCAAGTTTATTATTAAAACTAAAATTCTCGTTAAAACTAATTTTTATACGAAGCGGTTGTTTGAACACTAGCCAGAAAAAAGAGGTACACTAAGGGCTCGAATAAAGATCTGTTTCAATCTCGCTTTCTTCTTTATGCACCTGAAGACCAGCATTCTACATCTGCCGGAAGAAACAAAATGCCACCAATAGAAGATAAAAATGCCGCAATATAACAGCAATTGGGTCGAAGAGAAAACAAACATTTTTATTCGCTTGACGAGTTTACACAACTGCCGAAGCAAATCTCAGATATAATAAGTCCGACAAAACAATCCATATATTGCATCATTGCTTTACGTTAGTTGCCGAACTGTCACGATGTCTTTATGCCTTGTCTTTTTTTTATCCGCTTATTGCATCACAGAGGGCTATGCAGACAAAGCGGTTCATTCTGCATCTTAGTGTTGGGTTTTGTTCTCGCGTTATCTTTTAAACTAAAGCGTAGATGGACGCTATGTTCTTAAGTATTTCTTTCGTACCTCTACGTGTTTCTACCTTTCGTTCAGTGCTTTATTTTCGTGCGTGCGTGCGTGCGTATGTGTGAGTGTGTGTGGGGGTGTGCTCGCACGCGCGAAGTATTGTATAAGTTTTTTTTAGTTGGAAACAGAATGAACGGAACGTTAAGCACCTATATCGTATATTGCCGTTCATGCTGTTCTACGACAGATATTAAAAAAAAACATGGCTTTTACTATGTGACTGATGCACCTACGAATAAAGTTTGCGAATATATGAAAGCTGTTTGAATTTTAACTTGATAACTTAGCAAC
The DNA here is from genome assembly GCF_043290135.1 of Rhipicephalus microplus. Taxonomy (NCBI): domain Eukaryota; kingdom Metazoa; phylum Arthropoda; class Arachnida; order Ixodida; family Ixodidae; genus Rhipicephalus; species Rhipicephalus microplus. Next base: position 170,387,698 of record NC_134701.1, on the reverse strand, counting down.
CACAGAAAAAAAAGCGTGAATGAAGAATCCCGAAAGAATCAGACCAGTATTGATATACCATCGCTTCTGAACCTATTCGGAATTGTCGTAGCCAAATTTAAAGCCAAACTAAACAAATACTTGAAAAGCAAAATAGCCCTATCTGGACAAAAAATAATGAGCGGATAAACCGTTTTCAATGACAAGTAGGCTTACGTGATCGTCATGAATTGTTGACTTTATGTACTTTTGCGTTACGTTATAAATAGTATTTCAATGAGAAGAGGGCTTGTAGTGAATACTGTTAAGAATATTGCAATATATCCTTATGTTAAAGATGTGGGGCTTGTTTCCCCTGTTATTCTAGAAACCAGGAAATCTACTCGTGCTGATCGCCCCACCGTGGGAGTCTAGTGGCTAAAGTACTCGGCTGCTAACCCATAGGTCGCGGGATTGAATCCCGGCTGTGGCGGCTGCATTCCCAATGGAGGCGTAAACGTTGCCGGTTCATGTGCTCAGATTTGGGTGCTCGAAATTTCCGGAGCCCTCCACTACGGCGTCTCGCATAAGCATAGGGGGGTTTTGGGATGTTATACCCCACATACCAGTCATTACTCGTGATAATAATGTGAGATTGTGCCTGTTTGTAGCACGAAACAACAAAACTCAGTCGCATTGAGATGCAACAGAAACACTTACTCTGATTTAGCTGCACAAACAATCAATACATAAAATGATTGTCTTCGAGCGCACTTCTATTACAAATATTCCATGCGTGGCGCCTTGGACACCTACAGTATTAACCGACTGATATGAAGTAAATATGCTGCTTTTATTTACCACAGAGTGGTATACATTATCAACTATTGTGTCCTTAGAAATTTGAGCTTATTAAGGCGCTTTTTCTAGGGCATGAAGTTCGGAAAGCTTTGCCACTGAAAAAGATCCTCAGGCAATAGTTCAACACTTCTTTTTTAAGAACCTTACCTTCAGTAAAGGATCTACATACAGAAATTTAAAATCGCGCTTCATATGTAGGTGTAAGAAAATGAGGTAGTGTACCTACATGATTTACTTCAGAAAAAAAGGAAACAAACTTGATGACACTCGACAAAAGTGCTGCAGTCGTTTTTTTTTTGTTTTCCAAACTACTTTAGAGCACCCTCCTCCCCCTTTTTTTTACTTAAAAACTGAAGTTCTGAAGAAAACTTTCCACTTTAGATACGCGTTCTCGTGCTGTCGGGAACACCGATAGCCGATAATATTCTATCTCTTTTGTGCCAAATCGTGTCGAATATATCAGCATGCATAATGTGACCAGCAGGAAGCATGGTATCGCGACGGTGTTGTTTGAGCGCGAAACTTCCATTTTTTAGAAAGTTGGTGTTCTGCGTGTACTCAGAAGAGCAAGATTTTTTTGTTTTTTCACGGCATCAACTCTACCCTGCATCCACCAGTTTTCTCAGCGAAAACAAGATCAATACAATCCATCATTTTCGACTTTTCATGCAGTAAACAGTAAAAAACTGACTGCCAAGGGCTAGAAGACGATACAGGCCTAATAGTGCGTTTAATAGATCGATGTGTCAATATGGCCCAAACAACAACTCTAATTGCCCACGACCGTTAAATTGAGGGTAATTGTTCTGCTGAAAGCAATGTAGTTGAGGGCTGCAGTTTGGTCATAGGTGTTTTACTTCTACAATAATGCAGCATATTGGAAGTTATGAGGTGTGTATTAAAATGTAACCAGGATTCGACGTTGGCCATGAACTTGTTGATTGTTCTCATTTTTTTGCCTTTAGGGAGTTGTTCCTTGTTTGATAAGTTCTTTCTTTTGTTGACTCTTTTGTGCTATAGTTAAGTTTATTTTATCCACTGGTGTTCTTTATATGTTCTTCTCTTGTTTTTCAAGATAATATTTAGTTGATAGCTAGCGCCTCTCTCGTGGGCTTCTTCCAGCCGTCGTACGACTCGTGAGCACTGCTCCAAAGTTCTACAATGAACACGAAGAAACTCGCTCAGCTGACAACACTAATATTTGTTTCTTGTGTGCTTTGGACGTTCTCCGTAAAGTGAAATGAAAATGCAGACAGTTGCTGCCACAGTGAACACTGAACTGCTCAAGAAGTCTGCACGATGAATATAATTTCGAAAAACCTCAGCGCACTTTTTCTCCGTGAACTTTCAGTTATTTTCGATGCTGTGGCTCGACAATCGGTACCACAAAATATTTTTCGTATTCATGGTTGGCGTTCGTAGTAAGCAGTCACAGATTCAAACAACAAAATTAGAACAGATGAACATGGAAGGCTTCGCTGAAAAAAAAACGAATATTTTTTTTAGTCATGTATTGGTTCCATCTTAGTTGTTCTTCCTTTAACCTACCATAAATGCAAGTGTACGTGTCCATAATGAATCGGTGGTTTTTAAGCATTATCTTCAAACAACAGCCATCGCGTTAAAATATATCCTGAAACGTTACAATTAACCTGTATTCAGAGTCAAATAATGTGAAAAGAACTGATGTGCTGACTTTGAGCCTTAAGTCCCAAGGTGTTATTATTCTGAAAGGCGCACTATAATAATTAGGGTATTGAATTGCATGGAAACAATAAACCTATGCGTGGAGGAACTAATGGTAAAGTATTTAACCCCTGTGTATGCTTTCTTGAAGTATAAAGGCACCGATTTGCCCGTGTAATCTCTAATTGTACTTCGTAATCCTTGTACAATCTATTATACGTTTGGAAACGGTTGTACGGGGACAATAACAAAACTTTCTGACAGACACAAATTCTAATTTATAGCATTTCACACATTACTGTATTGTTTGCGCGAAACAAAATCACTTTTTGTTTTAGTTACCAATAAGATAACCCAAAGGCGTCAATCTCAGTACTGACTAATTATCGAACCTCTAAGACTAGCTATTACTCATAATATAGCATCCAGCATGTTCCTTTTGGTTGCGACACTACTTTTTTTTCAAGTTGAATTTATATCACTGCATAAATGACAGCACTTAAAGGCACGTCCCAAAGCCGGTGTCAATTACCCATTAAGCGATCAGCCCCTTTTTTACACATCTTAGTTCAAGGCGGCACTTACCTTCTCACCACGTGTCGGGAGCGCTACGCTGATGCATGTTTTAGCCATAGCAATCGCCCCCACCTATAGTGGACGACGAAGTTAAAGAAAAAAGGGTAAGCAGAAAGAGAAAATGAATGGGGGTTCTTCGTCTCCAAAAGCAGACCTCCCGATAAAGACACGCTGGACGCTGCTATTCCCGCTGCTTAGCTGGACGTAATTACCTCGCCTGCCTTCGGTGAGCGTCATATGAAAAAGAGGAACTGCGCTGCCGCGGAGACTTGCATTCTCTTCTTCGTGCCTCTCGGAAGTTTCGTAGGTAATGCCTCACTTGTGAATTAAGGACAACTTTCGTTGTGTCGTAAGCATGGTACGTGGAGGGTACCAGAGAGAATGTCCCTCACAAGAAACGCTGAAGATGTAATCCAAAAAGTTATACAGTTTTCACCTAACACAACAGAGGAACAAATACAATTAAGCGAAAAATAGGAAGAGACGCTAAGCATTACCTTCTCTGTGATGTAAGGGCAGTCGCAGCTTTGCATTTCTTTTGCCCTGGCACATTCATTGTGTTAGCATAGTGATTTTCAAAATCGCAGTCGTGGATGTAAAAAAGCCACGTAGAAGAAAGGGCGTAGCTGACATATGCTTGGCGATGTGACACAACGATACCAGCTGTTTTCAAGAAAACAGCGACCTTCTTGAATATGCTTGGAGAAATAAATTTGAAGAATGGCACTCACCATTAGCTGACACTTCTCCTAATGAAACATATCCCACGATATCATATGTGTTAAGTATAGCTCTCAACTCGAATCAGAACCAGTGATGTCACTCTTATTTAAGTTTTAAAGTACAATTTCCTGATTTTCGCATAACTGTAAGTGCTCTAGCGGGAGTGTTTCGAAGAAAAATAATATCGTCACTTGTGCGTGCCAACTGAAATTCGTAAATCTGTGCAGAATCTTCTTCTGTAGCAGGCTAAGTAATGCGTAAGCGTAATTCTTCACTGTAGATTGCACTCTTTTTTAATGCGAAGCATTTCTTAGCGAACTTCGGTGACTTTGAGCGTATCTATCTATCTATCTATCTATCTATCTATCTATCTATCTATCTATCTATCTATCTATCTATCTATCTATCTATCTATCTATCTATCTATCTATCTATCTATCTATCCGTCTATCTATCTATCTATCTATCTATCTATCTATCTATCTATCTATCTATCTATCTATCTATCTATCTATCCGCTACGTTTGAGTGCTCTCGTGGTCGCGCCATTTACTTGGCGTGAACCAAAATTAGTACGAGAGGGTAAGATGGCTTGACGAATACGACGTGCTTGTCAAGACATGAATAATGACGCTCCCGTCCCGTGAATCGTCAAACACTTCCTTCCAGACAGTGGCACATACCCACGGGCGGGTATGTGCCGCTCGTATGCGGGTATGTGCCACAGGTGATTGATACCTGGTATCTGCTCAGGAACGAAGAGAACACACATGGACAAATTTAACGCGCAAGTGTTAAGAAATACCGGATGTTGGCAGCGTCGACCCTACGAGTCCCAGCTGGAATGGAACTTTAGCATTCTGGGTGCCAATGAAGCAATTTACCACAGAGCTACGCCAGGTCTCGGAACAACTTTTGAAATAGACGCTGATCTTCGTGAAACGTCAATATGGGTTTTAGTGCTGCCTACACATCACATCACATCACTTTATTTCCCTAAAGACCCCTCAAGGGGGTGTACATAAGGGGTTGGTATACATTGTAGCCACGTGACTTCACTCGGTAAGAAAGTTTGTTACTTTGCCCAATAAGTTTGAAGGATTAGTAATTTATAAACCGAATATTAAAAATATTACATATGTACTATTTTGATACAGCCGTCACGTCGAGTTAAGGTCACATTGGGATCGTTACTATGCGCTCAAGATGATTCATGTAGCAGTGTTCAGGGCAAGCATTTTCGCGAGCATCAGCGCTTCATATCAGCTTCTGGTTTTGCTAATACGCATATTCCAGTTCACATCGTTGCGCTAGTGCAAACAACTGGTTTTACAGACATCTGCAACTCTTCAGCATATGTCTGTGTGTGCGACATTTGTACATTAATTTAGCGTCATTTCATGACGTGTCCTCCCCCCAAAAAATTGGAACACGGCCGCCTTTCCTCCGCATGGTTCGCATAACGTGACTTCTCAGGTACGTGGGATCTGCCGATTTTCTTTAATGATGCTTTCTATATTGCCTTTTCTATACTTGTGGTGACTGCGAATTCGCTGTTTATGTTGGGTTTATCGACGCACTAATTCTTCAGTGGCAGAATTGTTTCCGATGTTTGAACTGAGTCACACGCCTTCTCCTTATCTATGAAGGCCATTTAGGGGTTGGTCGTTTTTCGCGCATTTATCTATTACCTGCTTGATAGTATTGAAGTGGTCTATTGTGCAGTAGTCTTTTCGAAACATTTTTTGATCTTGCGGTTGATTGGACTCCAAAGAGAACTGTTTGCATTAGCTATTATTTTGTAAATATATTTAAGACAAAAGAAAGTAAGCTGATTGGCCTGTGGGTGTTTATGTTTTTCACGTCTCCTTTCAAATGAGTTCAGGTGATGCTGGCATTTTTTCAACATTCTGGTACCTTCTCGTCAGGAGACACCTCGTATATAATGTGGTCAGTTTTTATAACACAATCGTCTTGCAATGTTTGAGCAGATCTATTCTTACGTTCTCCTCACAAGCGGCTTTGCCTCTTTGCATTCCTTCTAGAGCTCTCATTGATTCCCATGTTGTTACTCGTAACATGTGAATTTCCTTGGAACTATTAAAGCTTCTTAGTGTATCACTCTGATTGTATTGGCTTCTGTAGAACTCCACCCCCACGTCGGCTATCCTATACATATTTGTTGTAAGTATATTGTCCATGTCCTTTATTGCAAACATCTAATTTTTGTCTATGCACAAGCTGGCCTTCGCAGCTTTCAGGCTTTTTTTGATGTTTACCTCATGTCCGATTCTCTCCTTGTTATTCCATCCTACGTTGCCTACCGAACACCTATTGGTTAACTTCAAAATACGGTTTATTCCTAAGGCACCCCCAGTCTACTATTTAACAGTGAAAATACCTTTCGCGTTTACTTTTAAGGCACTCAAACCACCCGCGACGTGTACCCTCGACGTAACGACCACATAGAAGTAGCTGATTAATTTGCAAAACTGAAACGCGCTATTTGTCAGCAGACAGAATTCGTCAAGGTAGGCCTGACGATAGTTACAGCGTGAGAACAGAACGACGACACAGAGACAAGAAGGAGCAAAAGACACGAGCACCATTCCTAAGGCTCCCTCAGTCTATTCTTTAACAGTTAGAATACTTTTCGCGTTTAGCACTCATGTCCTTCGTGTCCTTCTTGTCTCTGTGTCGTCGTTGCCCCATCCAATTTCCCTTGAAGACATATTTTAGTTGAGGGTGTTGATTTTGGCTTCACAATGCCGATGCAAACAGCGTTTGCTAGCGAGTTTCTTGTAAAAAAATATATGCATCTTCCCTATAAGCAAACCCTGATGGCATGCAAAGCAGCAGCGTTGCGCATGGGTTGCATCACGGGTTTAACGGCGCTAACGTAGGCGCTGTGGTGAGCTCTGGAGGATTCGTTTGAAGCGATAGCTGGCGTAGTTCTCGTGTCTTCAGGATGGACACGGGCGCTGCACCGTAGCTGGCGCACGTTTCGCCTAGACTACCACGACTTTGTGATCAGTGAAGTGCACGTTGAGAGGCTCCTGCAGGCATTCGACATCGAAGTGGCAAAGACCAAACACGTGCTTCTCATCGTGGTGGGTCGCTTCCTTTCTGCCGCCACGCACACTTCAGCAAGTGCACGTCACGCATGTAATCGACGAGTCATTTTCCGCCTTCTCCTGTGAGGTCAACGTTGAAGTTCTCCGCGACGATAAGTGGCGCGCGCCGACATCACGCCTCACCGCAACAGGTCAGCATCCTCTCTAGACAGCTCTGAACCTGTTACTTCGGCAGGTTGAAAGCGAGGTTAAGAACTAGGATCGCGACGTCACCAACGTGCACGGCAACGCACTCGCAGCAGGAGAAACTTCAAGAAGTTCCAGGTCGTTCTTCGAAGTCATCTCCGGACCAGCCGGTGGAGCCCGGCACTTGTGGGCGGGCACTTTGGCGCAGGACACGCGGTGCTTTCGCTACGTTGCCGATGACGGAAACGTCGATGATTTGGCGGCGTTGGTCTTCCGCTGTCAGTGCTTCCGCTCGGCTTCCTTGGCTCGCGTCTCGTCGGTGTTGCCGACGCGCCATTTTCGTTCTCGAACGTCATCGACGTGCTTAACTCGCTCCTTTCAATGTCGTTGGTGTTTCACTGTCAACGCTTGCTTTCGGCTTCCCTGGTTCACGCCTCATCGGTGTTGCAGTCGTGACGTCGCCATAGTGAAAGCAATAAGCTCTGCTATTCCCTTGCAACGCCAGGAACGCCAATTTACGTCGAATCGCTTCGGCGCATGTTTCGGTGGGTGAAGGAGCTTCACCTACCGGCGTCCTCTCCATCACATGTAAATTAGCCGAAAGAGTGTTCACTCGATGTGTGCTCGAACGTTGCGTGCGCTGGAGATAGTGAAGCGAGAGAGAAGTGATAGGTGGTGAGCGCACGGCAGGTAAAGGAGTGACTTTACCGGGCACTGTGAGGGAAGGCGTAACCTATTCGGCACCGCCCGAACACCTTTGATGAGAGGGCTGCGTTTCGGCGCGTTGGTACGGAGACATGCACGGACCGCATTCCCTAGGCTAGTCGAAGAGCTTCTTCACATGTAAGACCTGCTGATCGCGCTCGACAACTATCCACTGGCCACCCTGTATACATAGGCACTGGATCGTGAGCTCCAAGGTAGTACAGGTGTGAAATTTCTTTTGTGTGTTTAAAACAACAAAAGCTCGCAGCGTACGCGTTAACTAAGAGCGGAATGTGGCTCTATTCTGTGTCTAATCAATGTATTCTGTCTCTCATTGCCTAATTACAGTGATTAGCATGTTACAGTAGGAAACACTTAGGCACAACGCTACAATGAGCGCCAGCGTCAACGCCGCAGCCACTGTAAGCGTTAGCGCCCGCTGCTTCGCATCCTCCCATGGTTACTTTTAGTGGGAGATGGTGCGGTTTTGGTTGTTGTGCACAAACTGCACGTAGATTAATTGTAATAGAAGAGATATTATGAGCGCACTTTCTCGCGGGTTGCACCGTATACGGACATGTCGACAGTTGGGAAGGCATCGTGCAATGCGTACCAAGTCGGGCCAGTACGCATATGTTCGAATCAATGTATATTCGCGCATGACCTGTGGGAGTATCAAGTGCTTTAGCCTCTAAATCCAAAATACATATCTGACTCTAGTATCGCACAAACACACGCTCCATCGAAATGAAGAAAATAAGCAGGCAGATTCACACAGCGAAATTGATAGAGAAATATTGAGGTTGAATGATGACACTATTGTACAGCTTTGCTACTGAGAGGGATGCCGCAAAGCTGTTTAATTTTCTTGTGACAACATTTATGAGGCAATAGGAGAGCCCGAGCTGTTCTTATTTTTGTGAAGTGAGACGAAGCGATATTGGCAGGACTTTTACATAGGGCGACTACCACGCAAATGTGTGTTGTGCCTTTGAACAATCTCCGGTGCCGCCCACATTGTATTATTGTTCAGGGGACGTCCTCAGGGCTGTGTACATGAGCGTTGTGTGCCTGAGCACCACTTTATATTCCAGTACCTTCTCCAATTGATAGCTGCTATGGGCGTATTTTAAGATGAACGTTGCAAGAACTTCTCCACATTTATTTTAGGCATACTGCGCTTGCAGCTATGTATTTATAATGCGCCTGCATACCGAGCAGAGCTACTCCTGTTACTTCTTGCTGTTTTCCGTACTTTTGTTCGCCCAATGCCTGATTTGATTTCTTTTTTTTTCATGGCGTTTTATATTTGGTGTTAATTTTGAAATTCACCTACATGCATATAGTCCTTTCAAAAAAGCAGCCACTGTAATCATGTTCCAACCTCGTCTTTTTAAATTTGTGTTTTAATTTCGCATATAAGATGACCCAATCAATGCTAGACTGACTATTGGTTGCACTATTGCATAGAAAATCAGTTATGCTATTTCATATAACAATCGCGAGAAATAGCTACTAAGCGTGGTTACCCCAGAACAATAGATCCATTTTTTTCTTTCCGAGATGATGGCCAGTGTACTTATTTCTTATTATTGCGTTGCAGTTCTGCAGGCTACGGTTCATTGGTGGGGTGGTTGGGTGAAAAACTTTATTGGTGTATGGCAAGACGCGCGTTAGGACGCAGCGTATGACTCCCACTTTGACGCCTATAAATTTGCCTGCGGGAGAAGGTATGATTGCCGAGTGCCGTGATTCACAATTGCCTTGATTGAAAGAAAGAACGCATAATGCCAAATTCATGAGAGTTTCAACATGGTGTCATTGGATGGTTGCCTTCTCTGATAACATGTCTGGCGTTCAGATTGGCTGAAGTATTCTCATGAATATATATTGTACAACAACTCACAGTCAATGGCTGCAGGGAGGGAAGGAGGGCAGAGCAGATGTCGCACTAGACTTTCAGACCTCTCAAGGCCCGCTAGCGCCATTGCATTGTCGTTTACTTTATTGTAAGTAGGCGCGTATTTCTCCTTTGAATCTTCTATCCGGATTGAGAAGAGGATAACAGTGCTACGTCTGTTATTCAACGGACGTTGACAGACCTGAAGTACAAACTGCTTCATATCCGAAGTGCTTAGAAGGCGCTGCCTTTTCAACTCTGCGTCTGCTAATGCTCATACAGAACTTTTGATAAATGCTTGTGCTTTCTTTATTTTTCTTGAAGTAAACCGTGTAGGAAGCTCAGGAACAAAGTTAAAGCAGAATCAACAGACTGAACGCTTTAGCGTAACAGTGTGCTTATTGGAAATAGTTGTCTCTGTTTAGAGTAACTGTTTACTATATTTGAATCACCATTTTGTACTGCACACACTCAGTGTTTTATAGCACTGTGCGAAAACTTGTATTTGCCTAAGTTCATTTTATTTTGTAGCCCACGACAAAAGCACACAGTGCATCGATGTACACTCTTGCAGAAGTTAAGGAAATATTGTATCTTGAGATCATTCAAGTTCAGACGGTGTACGAGGAACTGCTCTCGCTCAATTAAACCAAGTAAGAACAGCTTTGGGCGCTTCCTCTATAACAGCTAGTCTTATCTAACGGAAAATTCCACTACCGTGAATCATTTTATCTCATTTTGGCTTAAAATGTTGCCAATGAATAGGAAGTGCGCTGCATCAGTACAAATACTTTTATGTCTACCTATATTAGGAAGTATCATTAATTTATTATCAGCAGAAAATCTCCAATTTTCAAACAATTCCACAGATCATGTTCACGCCACTCTTAAATCACTCATGTCAAGCGGTGACCACTTAGCGTTCGCTATATGCAAAAAACAATGGCATAAACTTGATAACGAGTGGTTACAAGAGCTACCTTGGCCTGTAAGTGTATGGAAATTACCAAATAACGCCTTGATGCACAACGTTATTTACAATGTGAATAGAGGTTTCAGAACCAATATGCTTCTCCGAAACTTAGGCCCTCATGCATCTTCTTGCCTCGTAAATACATTGAATCATAGCAATCTACTCTACATGGTCGATTGGCTACTTATAGAACATAACGAGGCAGAGGCATTGAGAAACCTACTTGTTAAAATTGTCTGCAGAACTTACGAACGCAATTTCACGTATGGTGATTATCTTGAGTATCGAACACATAATCCAACATGCAGTAAATCATTCTTTTCCCAACCTGGCCTTGTGTCACTGTATTCCAGAGGCAGAAATTTTGATAAGGTGGCAGGAAAATCACCAAAACCGGGTATTAGCAAAATGCGGAACGCCATTTTGTATTTCGGCTGTATTTTAGCAACACAAGAGAAATGCTTTGAAGGATACATGCGTATTTTGCTTGAGGCGCTTAGTATGTACAACGTTACTGTAAAGTTTAACTACTACACTTCTAAATCAAAAATTATTGAAGACCTAATAGAAAGCAATATAGACATACAGGGCTATCTGGTAGCCGCCAATCATCACATGGCACGGTACTTTTCAATACCAACTGCATTCACTCCTATGGAAGAGACATTTTATGTTAAACGTTGTCAACCTGTGACGCGGTCTTTTCTGGATATCCTTATGGAATCAAAACTTAGTTTGTGGCTGCTTTTCATCGCCTTTCCTTGCATTCTTGGGGTACAATGCCTTGCTGATTGGATTGAGCCAAGATCTCGCTCTTACTTGCTGGGTAACTTATCTGATTCATCCATGTTTCTCCTGGCTTCATTTTACTCCACATCTTCGCCACTTCCTCGCCGTCGTACTTGGATTGTGACGCGAATTGCATTGCACGGCACATGGCTTGTAGCTATACTACCTCTGTCTAACTTCTTCCGCAGTGACCTCGTCTCGCGACTGAGCCTTCAGACGCCTCTTAATGTCATTGACACAATTGTGGAACTTGAGGATGCCCTTGAGACCGCAGCAATAACTCCTTGCTTCACAAAAGGCACCTTGGTGCATACAATCCTCAGCATGAAGCGGAAGCACACCAGCAGCCTGCTTATGAAGCTTCAGTCAGCGAGAGCATTACATCCAAACAAAGGTCACCTTGATATGAGCACTAATGAGTGTCTGTTGTGTGCTGAACAAGCCCAACATGTCTGCATTGGATTGAGAATGGAAAAACCAGTCCTTAAATGCTTCGGTTCACAAGACCTGGTTCAATCGAAAGATAACATTGTGACAAGCTGGCTCACAACGATAGTTCGGAAGAATTTCCCACTTAATGAGGGATATCAAGATTTACTGCTGAGAATCGAGGAAGTTGCACTTTCTCGCAAAATTGCCACCATACATCATCAAGAATGTGCAAAAAATGAAACTTCGAGTGTCCACACCACATTGAGCCAGCTGTCAGAACTAGGAGGCGTCTTTTCACTACTTGCTTTTTTTCTGGGCGTTGCTTCTGTTACTTTCATTCTGGAGATAATATTTGGAAGCAGAAGGCGTAATGTGACAGTTTACGTTTCAAATAACCTAATCTTTGAATAGTAAAGAAACAGAAAAACAAACCCTAGAATAAGGTATATAATTAAGCAACAACGTTTTGTGATGTTTCTTTTTTTTATGCCATTGACGGCGTCATTGGTGTCATTCTTTATTGTCTTGGCGGGCTAATCTTGCGTCATGTAACGTTAAGGCATCATTACTTGTTTGAGCTGATGGTTTATATTTTTTCTCTTTCACAAAGAATGTATTTCGCCTAAGAGTCTAAAAATGAATGGAAGCTGGCAGCTGTAGTAATCTTACCATATTTGATTGATTTGATTTGTGAAGTTTAACATCCCAAAACTACGATATGATTATGAGAGACGCCGTAGTGGAGGGCTCCGAAAATTTCGAACACCTTGGGTTCTTTAACGTGGACCCAAATCTGAGCACACGGGCCTACAAGATTTCCGCCTCCATCGGAAATGTAGCCAATACAGGTGGAAGTCGATCCCACGACATGCGGGTCAGCAAGCAATCGTAACATATCGACCTTGAAGAGAATACATTAATTAATAAATAACGACAATGTTACATTAGGTAGGTGACAACGTGGTGTATCTTCCAGAAGGTAAACTTTATTGAGCTTTATTTTAAGCGTGGTTGATGCACTGGCTTGCACAAAAAAATGTTGCATCTTGAGAATCAATTTTTTAGAAGTCAGCCGATGATGTTGGTTCTTCGTTGGCAAGTATTTTATTTGAATTTTTCTACATGTATTGATGAATGTAGTGGGTCATGCAAATCTCGGCAAACACATTGTCAGTGCTAAGCACGAGACGCTCGGCCCGGACTGTCACTGATTTCGCTAGCTTGGCCTACGCTTCTACCTGGTCCCGAATAACAGTTTTGACTGTCTCAGTTCTTTAGTATATATGGTGGAGTTTGCGGAGTCTCCTTGCAATCCTGGAGTTGCGAAGCCGGACTCTACCTGCTGTCATGACCACTGCATCTTCCACAAGCCCTCCTCCTATGGCTTCCCAGGCAATTGTGTGCTCCGGCGCGGTCCGTCAGCGGGATCCTCCCATATTCAGCGGCACTGATGATCACGACGTCGACGACTGGTTGGCTACTTACGAACTGGTGAGTGTCTTGAACAAATGGGACGAAGCCACGGGACTGGCCACTGTCGGCATTTACCTCAGTGGCATTGCCCACTTATGGCTTCGGAACCATGAGACCGACGCTCCCACCTGGACAGCATTCAAGGCAAAGTTCAGCGAAGTCATCAGTCGTCCTTCTGTCCGCAAACTTCGTGTGGAGCAGCGCCTTCAGTCGAGATCTCAACTGCCTGGTGAGAACATTAAAGTTACATAGAAGACGTCATTGACTTGTGCAAACGCATCGATGTGAGCATGACAGAGGTGGACCGCATTAAGCATATTTTTAAGGGTATTGACGAGGACGCCTTCCAGATGCTCATTTCAAAAAGCCCTGCTACTGTCGCCCAAGTTACCGAGCTCTGCCAAAGCTATGATGAGCTCCGCCGGCAACGTATCGTCACCCACCGTGCTGTCCCACATCAGGAATCGATGTCCGGCTTAACTCCCTCGGAAGACCCCGTCCTCTTCTAGCAGATCAAAGATTTCGTGCGCGAAGCAGTTGCCCGCCAACTCTCGCTAATCTCTGGCCTACCGGAGCGCAGTGCGCCGCTTATCCCTATTCTACGGACTATTATACGAGATCAAGTGTCGGAGGGCCTTCCTTCGCAGCTGGTGCCACCAGTCAATGCACCATTGACGTACGCCGAAGCGGCGGCACGACCTCGACCACAGACCATCCAAGCGCTGCCTCCACTGCGTGCTTATGTTTATGCCGCCCAGCCGCCACGACCTCAGTTCGCCGAGTCCCTAATCCATGGCGCGCTGCCGACAACCAACCGATCTGCTTTTCGTGTGGTCTACCTGGGCACGTCGCACGTCTGTGCCGCCGCCGCCCACTCCATTCACGTGAAAACCCACTTCCATATGAGAACGATTACACGAACACTCAATACACTCCAGACCCCGAATTGTACGCTCCTCGACCAAGCCACCGACCAAGTCCTGATCGCCGATCTCCTTTTCCACGTCGACCATCGCCCTCCCCGATGCGCCGACGCCCCCCTACAATCAACGCGGAAAACTAAATGACGCAGTTCCCGAGGCAAGAACTGCGTCCTCGTCGCAAAGCACAAGCCCTCTTTGTTCGCCGCCGAATGTAATTAATGCCGTTCTTGAAGGTGTACCCGTACTTGCCCTTATTGATACTGGTGCCGCAATTTCTGTCATCGCCGAAAAAGTTTGCCGTTCAATTCGAAAAGTGACAACGCCTTACTTGGGTTCATGTCTTCAGACTGCCACTGCACAGCCTGTGCAGCCTGTGGTCGCGTGTACTGCCAGACTTGTAATTCAAGGAGTGCCCTACACAATGCAGTTCGTAGTACTCTCACGCTGTTCTCATGACATCATTTTAGGTTGGGATTTTCTCTCCAATCACCAAGCCGTCATTGATTGTGCCCGTGCTGAAGTCGCCTTTTGTCCCCTTGGTGATGCGCTACCAGTGCACGATCGCCCTTCCTACGCCAAGTTGGTCATTAGTGACGACACCCATATCCCTCCACGCGCTACTGTCTTCGCTCCTGTGTCGTGTTGCGCCGTCGTCGACGCTACAGCATTCTTCACGCCTTCCGCTGCTTTCGTTCATCGCCTCTTATCACCGCTCCCAACCGGTCTCCTTACTCTTCAAGGTGGTGCGACCAACGTGCCTGTGGGGAATCCGTTCCTATTCACGATTACGCAGCTTCGAGTCGAAGGTATCGGTTCGATAGAATCATTCAAAACCATCGCTACACTTGACGTTTTTGATCAATCATCGGAAGTCAGCGCCCTCTCCTGTAGTTCCGTGAATGACCCTTCTACTACCGACATTCTGAACCGTGTCATCGACGAAGGCCTAAACTCGCAACAGAGGTGTGAGCTTTTGAGCCTCCTTGACAAGTTTCGGCCATCTTTTGACAGTCACAGCGCTACTATAGGTCGAACATCTACCGTATGCCACCAGATCGACACAGGTAATCATCCACCACTACGGCAGCGACCGTACCGTGTTTCACCGACTGAACGCCGTGTCATCGATGAACAAGTAGGTGACAAGCTAAAGCGAGGCGTCGTTCAACTATCAAACAGTCCTTGGGCGTCACCGGTTGCTTTAGTTAAAAAGAACGATGGCAAGATACGCTTTTGCATAGATTATCGTCGACTTAGCAAAACAACACGAAAGGATGTTTATCCTTTGCCTCGAATCAATAACGCCCTCGACTCTTTACAAGGCGCAGAGTTCTTTTCCTTCCTTGATCTACGCTCTGGGTACTGGTAAGAGCCCATGAATCCGGATGATAGGCCAAAAACTGCCTTTGTTACACCAGACGGCTTATACAAATTTCACGTGATGCCATTCGGCCTATGCAATGTGCCGGTATTATTTGAGCGCATGATGGACACTATCCTACGAGGCCTCAAATGGAACACATGTTTGTGCTACTTAGACGATGTAGTGGTATTCTCGCCCAATTTTCCCACGCACCTTCGTCGCTTGTAACAGGTTCTACGCTGCCTCTCTGCAGCAGGCCTCAACTCAACTTGAAGAAAGTCACTTTGGAGTGCGCAAGCTGACCATTTTCGGACACGTCGTGCCGAAGGATGGCGTTCTTCCTGACCACGCTAAGCTACCTGCTGTTCGCGAGTTCCCGAGGCCCGCGTCTCTCAAGCAGCTGCGTAGCTTCATTGGACTTTGCTTATACTTCCGCCGCTTCGTCCGGGATTTCGCCTCGATCATGGCGCCACTGACAGACCTACTTCAGGGAGACTGCAATCTATCTGCGTGGTCTTCAGCCTGTGACAGTGCCTTTGCGAAGCTCCGTGTACTGCTTACAACACCACCCATACTGCGTCATTTCGATTCAAGCGCTCCCACAGAAATCCACACAGATGCTAGTGGTGTCGGTCTTGGCGCTGTAGTCGCCCAACGAAAGCCTGGTTACCAAGAATATCTTGTTGCGTACGCGAGCCGCACTCTTACAAGAACAGAAGCAAATTATTCGGTAACTGAGAAAGAATGCCTAGCGATAATCTGGGCCATTACAAAATTTCGGCATTATCTGTACGGCCGCCCTTTCGATGTTGTTACCGACCACCACGCGCTCTGCTGGTTATCCTCCCTCAAAGATCCCTCAGGACGCTTGGCACGATGGGCTTTACGGCTCCAAGAGTACGACATCCGTGTCATTTATCGCTCAGGCCAGAAGCACGCCGATGCCGACGCTCTTTCGCGTTCGCCTGTTTCTACTGATATTGCGAGTGTCTCCATCCAAGACAACTTACTTTCACTATCAGGACCCATCGACATGGCTGCGGAGCAGTGCAAAGATTCGTGGATTGCGTCTCTGATGGATTACCTATCTGAAACACTCGCCAACCCGCCATCTCGAGCGCTACACCGACAAGCCTCTCACTTCACCATTCCTAATGGAATACTTTATCGCCGCAACTACCACCCTGACGGTCGCAAATAGCTACTCGTCATACCCAGGCATCTCTGTGCAATCATATGTGCTGCTTTCTATGCCGATCCGCAGTGTGTGCACGCCAGTTTGTTTAAAACCTACGCCAGGCTACATTTTCGGTTTTATTGGCGCGGCATGTACACATTTCTTCAAAAATTCATTCGATCTTGCACAGAGTGCCAACGCCGCAAGCACGATCCTAGCCGTCCTACTGCACCAATGCAGCCCTTACCGTGCCCAGTGCGACCATTCGACCGGGTTGGAATAGACCTTTATGGTCCTCTACCATATACATCAGCTGGGAATCGCTGGATTATTGTAGCGATCGACCATCCACGAGATAAGCAGAAACGGCCACTCTACCAGCCACGACGGCACGTGACGTTGCGTCTTTCCTGCTGCAACGTTTTGTTCTGCGTCACGGCGCTCTACGTGAACTTTTGAGCAACCGACGCTGCGTCTTTCTCGCGGGTGTTATTCAAAAACTTCTTGCATATGCCATGTGATTGAACGCTGTACTACCGCTTATCACACAAAAACAAATGGCTTGACCGAGCGTTTCAACCATACTCTTGGTGACATGCTTTCTATGTATGTCGCCTCCGATTCCACCAACTGGGATCTTATCCTTTCATACGTAAAGTACGCTTACAACATGGCCCCGCAAGCGACAACAGGCTTTTCTCCCTTCTCTTTACTTTATGGTCGAGAACCATCATCTCCAATCGACACCATTCTCGCCTACCGACCCGACTCATCCGAAGGCACACCAGTTTCCGAAGCCGCGCGGTATGCGGAAGAATTTCGGCAATTAGCTCGCACCCTTACAACACAAGAACAAGGGCTACAGAAATTTCGTCACCAAGATGGACGGTCCAACTACTAATTTTCGCCCAACTCTCTTGTTTGGCTGTGGGTGCCCCCCCAGTGCTGCTCCTGGTACCTCTACAAAGTTTGTCAGCAGGTACCATGGACCTTATCGCGTCATAGAACAAACTTCCGCTGTTAACTACCTCATTGAACCCCTCACGGCCACTGTGGACCTGCGTCGCCGAGGCCACGAAAATGTACATGTGGATCGCCCTAAACCATATCACGAACCACTTGTCCTCACGACACCTTAGAACACTTACTTGGCACCTTCTTCAGCGAGGGGGAAATATGTAATGATGAATGTAGTGGGTCATGCAAATCTCGGCGAACACATTGTCAGTGCTAAGCACGAGACACTCGGCCCGGACTGTCGCTGATTCCGCTAGCTAGGCCTACGCTCCTACCTGGTCTCGAATAACAGTTTTGACTGTCTCAGTTCTTTATTATATAATATAGTCTTCAGTACAGTGACTTCTTTGTGTTTAAGTGTTTCAGAGCCTCAATAAATCAGAATTTCTGATTCGTTTACATGAGAGACCCGTAATAGGAGTTTAAAGCTGAGGATTTTAAAAATTCTTACCTGATGGGCACACCAAAAGTGAAACAACCTTGCCAAAAGCACTTTATCATTGCTGCAAAAAAAAAACCACCATTGCTGTATATAAACCCAATATTTTCAAGTCAGTGCTGAACCTTAAACACTTATTCATGGTGACGGCCTTTGTTTGTCCTTTGTGGGTACGATGACGCGCAAACAATTGGTGGTACCTTTGTAAATACCCCTCTGCTCGTGTCTCACAGCATCGAATGTTTTTCGGATCCTTTTTATTTGTTATTAGAGTGGCCTTATCTCAAACATCTTAAGTTGCTCGCTTAGAGGCACCAGATTAATTTTTGTAGTGAACTATGTGATATAAGTTCGTTTATTGAAAAGCATTCAAATTCGGAAAGATGCTTTCTGTTTCTTACCAACTCCTGAACACTTACAGTGATGTTTCGTAGCCGATGATGCGAATAGAAGAAGTTGGTTGTTGTATATGTTTGTTGAACATCAAGAGCACGAATTTCGAGACTGCAAGTGTCGCGTTTCTGCTTTGTCAAGAACTTGTGTACATTCTAATTGTTTGAATATTTATGCTGAGTGCTTTTTGTTACCTGAACGTTAATATAGAAGTACTCTGACTGTATATGTGAACGCTTCTTGTGTTCATTCATATGGAACTTTACAACACCAAGTGACGTATAGGACAAAATAAGTTGGCAATTTTTCACGAAGGCATTTGCGTCTCTTTGAGTCCACTTATTCAAAAAAAATATTCAGATACCGGTCGCTATTAAACTGCAAATACCACTTTATTCTCATTGTTGAATAAAAATTAGTTTTAGTCATGCAAGAGCCTGTTAAGCTTTGTTGTTGGAAACCATCATAAAATTCTAACAATTAATGTGGCTTCAGCATACGAGATCACTTAGTATCAGATGGCGAAGCCTCACGAGTTCGGGTAGTACTTCGTAAACTATAAAAGTTGACTTGTTAGTGAATGTCTACAGCAGCTAACAGATGATTCCGTCAATTGCATATTGAGTTACCTAGCCTGTGGTGATTCATAAAAATTCATGGACAATATGAGGCGCCTCAACATGCAAGTCGTGTCTGCACAACTGGAGGTACTGGTGCCAAGCGAAATCAAAGACGTCAGAGTGAACACGCGCAAGAATGTTCTAGCGATTGACGTTAACCACGCGGCTGCGCTGAATATATTGCGCAAGGTCACAGAGCTCAATGACATGGCTGTTCGCTCTCAGATACTACTCAGTAAAGAAGTCATCGCTGGAGTAATTTATGATGTTGACGAAATCATTGTCAACACAGACTTGCCAATCCTGATCAAGCCCGCTTCAGGAGGCACCGTCATAACAAGTGTTTTTCGTCTCGGCACGTCACGTTGTGTGAAGATCATTATCAATGGTGAAACCCTCCCATCACACGTGAAGGTGGGACACTTTCGGCACGCTGTTCCTCCCTTCGTACCAAAGCCACTTCAGTGCAGAAAATGTATGAAGTTGGGTCACGTGAGCAGCGTGTGCAAGAACACCACCGTTTGTACCCGATGCACTGAACTTCACGCCACTAGCACATGTCAATCCAATACTCGGAAATGTTCGAATTGTGACGGGCCTCGCGATGCATCTTCGAAGGATTGTCCGATTATCCGAAGAGAAATAACAGTGCTGAAGAAAATGGTTCACAATCACTCGTCTCACCGGGAAGCAGCCGCATCTATTAGACGACGAGGATCGCGTCATCAACGGCGCTTCAAGACATCCAAGACAGCATTGTCTCGTGAACCGCGCTCAAAGTCGCCTCCACTTCTGTCTCCCAGAACGAGCGCATTCGGGTCAAAAGATAAAGAAGCCGCCAACAGTGACAGAGCTGACACCTGGCTGGAGCTCCGTCGACTACACTCCACTCGAGAGCGGCATCAGACTTCAACAGTGAAGCACTCTTCGTCCGAATTCTCTAAACCAACAGAGGAGGATAAACAAATGGTCGCCAAGGTCAGCTCCCTCATGAGTACCATTCGTGTGTTCGTGGAGAGGGTGCAAACACCACTAGCACAAAGCGCATTGTAGCTGCTCAATACCATCAACCCGGTTCAAGCAAGCCTTCAGAAGTCGATTGCTTAAAAAGATTACCAGCAGAACCATGGCTTATCAACTGAAGCAGCCATCTTTTGCAGATGATATTCGAAACGCCTTCATACTTCAATAAAATTTGAGAGGCTTGAGGTCCCGGATATCGGGTTTCCGGCAGTTCGTGTTTAAAAAATGGCAGCATATCCACGGAGTGAATGATGGAGAGTGGGGTGAAGAATTCGTCCGTCCATTCGTTCTTGCTTCCATCCGTCCATGCGTTCGTCAGTGTGACCGTCCATGCGTCCATCAGCCCATCCGTGCGTGCGTCTGTTCGTGCGTCCGTCCCTGCGTTCGTCCATGCAGCCGCCCCTGCGTCTATTCATGTGTCCATCCATGCATCTGTCAAAGTGTCCGTTCGTCCATTTATTCAACACTCCAAGTACCACCATCTCGCATCTCTTCATCATATATTCCCCATATAGAAGCACCGCCATCCAGCGGACATTCCAAGGACTAAACGAGAGGTGGCACACGCACACTTTCTTACGGCTTGCGCTTCGGGTCCACTTCCCACCTTTAACCACCTCGAGTTCATGGTATATACTAGTTCACTGTATTCATGGCACTGCGGCCGAACGCTCTCTAAACCTTTCGAAAACCAAGGTGGTTACGCTTAGCGAGTATGTCGTAGCAAACTTTTTCAGTCAGATAGTGCGTAAAGTACATGCCAATGGCTGCTAATGGGAAATGAGAGGAGGAAAATTCGGCTTTTACTTTCTTACGGCTTGCGCTTCGTATGTACTTCCCATTTTAAACCACCTCGAGTTCATTCCTGGTATATACAAGTTCATTGTATTCACGGCACTGCGGCTCAACGCTCGCTAAACCTATCTAAAGCTAAGGAGGTTACACCCAGCGAGTATAACGTAGCAACCCTTTCTTGTCAGATAGTGCTCAATGTACATGCTAATGGCTGCTAATGGTGATCGCAGCCTGCGCGTTAACTAAAAGCCGAATGCTCCTGTCTCTCATCCCCCATTATCAGCCATTGACATGTACATTGAGCACTATTTTTTATCGTTCAACAACGCACAGAAAAAGTCTCTCACCGGCACCAGCTTGGAGGTCAAAATGTTATACTTGTTACATACTTCGGGGGACGAACGGGTGCCGCTATAAAAAGCTTCGCCCCTAAAACCGCTTCCCGATAATGGTAATCTCTGAGCCGAACTCATCGACTATAAGAATATCAGGATAAGAGTCTTTCGCCTCAACCACAAAAGGAAGTAGCAGCAAAGTTATTGTTTACATTTGCAAGGATCTTACTTATTTCGCCCATGCAATACCGCCAGATGACGACAACTAATACGTGTGCATTACTCTGAAAAAGAAGCGGTTGTCTTTTACACTTATTGGCGTATGTATGTATATATCTCTTGCAAGTCCATTTGATTGTAAGAGACTAGCAGACATTATGGCAGCTATTCCCGGTCCTTATTATAACAGGTGATTTAAATGCACATCCGCTATTGGGAAGCTTGAGGACAAACTCGAAATGACGCTCACTGATATCGTTTGTGTGAGCTCTTTCTATTTGTGTCTTAATAAATATTTTAACTTATTCGAAAGGTTGTTGTCTTTATAACGCTACGTAACTAGTTTTTCAAGATTGAGGAAGAAACAGTCACATATTTACGTATGCTTGTCATGCCGACAAGAGATTTAATGTGAGCTTGTTAGTGCTGCATTTGAAACAAGTTTTGCAGCTCGAGGTGAAACACGGAAACAGGAAGAGATAGACTAAGAAGACAGAGCGTTACTAGTAACAACATGTTTATTTTAAAACACCAAGCCTCTTTTAAGCCACAATCGTCAGGCAGATAGGTAAGCCCATGGACTAGCTCACTCAGATAAAAGCACGACAATGTTATCTACGTAAAAGGAAAAAAAAAGAAAAAAACGCAGACAAAACATGTATCACCGTGGACGTAGGAACGCCAGCTCTTTGAGTGACAATGCAATTGAAGGCTTCGTGATGCAAACATCACCAAGAGTGTCAATAAGTTCGGTTTCGATGATGAAACGAGTCATCTCAACTTTATGCTGACCCCCAATGATTGTATTCGTGAACAAAGGCCGCAAACAAGATTCATGAAGGTGAAAACCGAGAAAACCATCCAGCGGCAGTTTATACGCCTGGTAACCTTGCTCTCTCAGTCGCTCATTTACACCACCTACTGGTCTGGCCTACATTATTTCTCGCACAAGAGAGCAGAATAGGCTAAATAAGAAATGATATGCACTCCACAAATTTATGTGTATGCCTTTGTGTGCACAACACCCTTCTACCACGCGATGAATCATTCATGACAAACAATTTCCCAATTTTAACACGCACTGAAATTGCGCCCTATTTTATTTTACCGAAACGCCACCTTCTTGATGGTATGTGAAAGCTGGGGAACTTAAAGAATTATTTCTGTGCGTCTCATTTGTGACGATATATTATCACGAACATTAGGCTGATTTGAACTTCCACAATTTTTTTTTCAACTCTTTTTTGCAACTGAAACTAAAACATGCTCCGGATAGTCAGATTCTTACAAACGTGAGAAGTGATTATGGAAGTTCTGCTTTATAAAATTTACACATCACTTATTCATTGAGTTCTTGATGCATGTCGTCGTGATGTCTCTCTTGATTAGTTTAGAATTACCCAAATCTAATGGGCGTAAGGCTCTCTGAGCTTTTAATTCATAGCACGAGCATAGCCAGTTGTGAGAAACTTGAAGACCTAGATCTAAAAAACCTTATTTGTTCGTCGCTAGGCCATTCCACTGTCACTTCATGGGGCTGAAGACCATCGCGAAGCTCACTCAACACAATAGTTCTCTCACTTTCGAAATGTTTCCACGAGCTGTAAGTGAAAATAATAAAATTATCCACATATCACAACACTTTGTTAGACGTCGTCCCCTTGAGACGATATGGCATAGTTCTATCAAGTTTTGTCAGAAAAAGATTGCTCAAGACAGGCGCGCCCCAACAACTCATACATATGAACATCATTGTTCAATTTTGTGAACGGCGACGTAAGATAAAATTTTAACAAGGTACGAAAAATTGTCAGCAAACACACCTGACTCAAAGGAAAGCATGGACGTATTTTGAAGCAGTATTGACAAATTTGGTGCTGTCAAGTTTTCTTCTCAGTCTGGTGTGTCTACTGATAATTTTCTTACATAGATGGAAAATTATGATACTTGGGTATGTGCTACAGATTCACAGTTGTTATCTATTCAGAAACGACGAGTTCAGACATACGTAATTTGAACGCGTGAGCGTCAAGGAGAGTTGACATTGGCAGTGTTCACCCGATCACGCAAAGAAATATTGTGAGGGCCCTAGGAGGACTCGAACTCCTGCATTCTGCGTGGCAATCAAGTATTCTCCCACACAGCCATGACAGGTATTGGAACTATTTTCAAATTGACGCTATTGTTTGTAAAACGTCAATTGTGGTTGCACTGCTTTCAATACATTGTTATAGGCACTACACATGTACTCCTATGGTACAGCTGTCACGTCCAGTTAACGTCAGTGAGAGTAAGGCACAATCCGCTAAAGTTGATCTATGTAGCAGTGCCCACGACTAAGATGTTCGCGAGCACCACACTTCATATCAGCTTACCACTTCTGGTGTTGGTAATGTCCATGCGGCTATTGGTATCGTTATGCAACTGTAAAAAGGTGTTTACATATTATATAGGCGGCTGTTTAACGTACGTAATTACATACATACATTTGTACATATATTTAGGGCCACATCGTAACGTATCACAACAAAATAGCAAAACAGAGTCATATTTAATTTACGTGTTTCGCATATTATTATTACCCAAAATATATGGAAGCGGCTGTGTTTTTGGCAGCTATAAACCTGAATATATTTCGAGTATACAGAACCGCAATCACTGAATACATATTATCAGCGAGTGATGATGAATGTGACACTGTAACTAAGGCAATTTTTTTAAATTCTCTTTACTATCGTTTGTTTACAATAATCTTCTGCCTGAAGATAAATATTTTCTTCTTAATTTACGTTAAGTGCAGGCTTCGTTGTTCTTTTACTGGCTTTGATTTAGTTTTACGATGTATCTCTTGCTGCAAAAATTTAGCTGCTGCAGCTGAATTTTCACAGCTACATTATGAAATCCAAATATAAGCCAAATAGGCCAGTTTTTGCAGCATGACTTGCCTAAACAGAAGACACCTGAGAGGTTTATTAATATGTTTGGGAAATCTCGTGGCCTCACCTACAACTAGATTATCATTTGCAGAAACTCTGAATTAATCAAGCTGGGCGTCGTTGACAGAAGCAACAATAACACTGCAAGTGTGAACGTGATGGAGTGAGGACTAGGTGGCTGAATGTTCTGACTTCTTTTTTTTATCCTCGAGTATGAGTGACATCGCATAAAGCAGGCAATTTCAGATTGATTATCGAGCCAGGCCCCCATGGGACAGTGCGCACTGAATAAAAGTGACGCTCAATCGCTTTATAACAACGGAGCCCACGTTCAACAAACCTCAATCCCAACCAGCAGACCAGCCGGGGAAGTACAGGAGCCTGGTCAGACAAGTGTACTCCAGTGAACTATCAGCGTTCACGTCGATTGCTAATGCATGGTTTCATAGGTAGCGCACGTGTTCACTTTTACCCTTTTCTTATTTTCTTCAGTGTCTTTACTGATATGTTAAGCTTTTTGATCTATAATTAGCATAGTTTTATGTACTAAACCTAATTTATAAGACAATTCAACTGTAAAACGTCTCTTTAGAATTATTTTCTTTGGCTGCAGGCAAAAACGTATTTTCCTCTACGCATACATGTTCAAATACTAAACAAGAAGCATCATGACAGTTTTACGGGTTGATGTCATCAAATACTTCGTCATACAACGGTGACAGGTAGTTTTTTGTCAAGTATAGAGCCAAACCTGTACTACAGCTCACTCATAGGAAAATCTAATTGAACTAAGCTGCTCGATTTCGACACCTGTTTTCATTCCGAAAACTGACGTATAAACTAGACATATAAGCCGATGATAGCCAAGCTTTTGTGCACTTAAATACAAACGTGAATGAAAGTGCACGAGAATTGCACGTGACCTTTACGCTATTCCTATACTTCTTTTATGTTGATATTTTGAACCATTGTTAATTATTCAATTTTATTGGTGGCTGTTTTTTTTTATTTCACGATGACTGCATTCACGATGACTGGGTCACCCATGGCGACTCACATAACAAAGCCTACAAGTGGCAGCCAGGCGCAAGGCTGCGTATATGGCAGCGATGTCGACACGGAGCACCAGGAACGCCGTGGCACCAATTGTCCACGCTGTTGGCAAACCTATTTCGTATTCACTGTCACCATTTGGGGACATCGTTGCACACCTCGAATCTTTTCTTTGATTGAGGGCTGATAAGTTGTGCTTCCACACTTGTATTGCAATGTGCCTCCTAGTTTCCTGTGTAAGTGCATTGGAAAATTGTCTGCTTCAGTTTTGAGCGTGATTTCATCAGAAGCGTGTAAACTTGTCTTGAAGTTTCCCGAGCATTTCCTCATGACCTGCGTAGAGACGATGTTTGTCTTGACTGAGTCAATCACATAACAAAAAGAAATAAGCACCTGTCGCGGCACTAATTATCTTCAATTCAGTAATATGTAAAGTAATTCCACATTTACACAAAGGAAGTGTAGCAGGAAAAAGATAGTATGTTCGTAATACAATTTAATCACATCCTATTGATGCCGCAATCAAAATGGCACTGATTACAACGGAAGGAGCCGGTTCAGCCGCATTAATAATCCACATAAAACAGCTTCATTGCAAAGTTGCATCATGAATAGTCACCTAAAAACGTCACTTCATAGTGCATGCGTGATTAGGGGGCTGATCTCTGAAAAAATGGAAGACCTGGCACTGTGTGAGAAATGTGCGATGCCTCCGGTCGTGGAGTAAGTACCACTCTGCGTTAAAAAAAGAGAGCTTTTGAAAGGAAACGAGGGAGTAACAAAAAGTGACGGAAGAAAAATAAGAGTGCTTCCACTTTCCAGTATTCTCTGTCCCACACATGGTGCATAGAGTTCTTAAAAAACTACAGGGAACTCTGACGCCTGATTTGTTCAACTGTCTTTGGAATGTAGGGTAAGAGAAAGATTTGTCTAGTTTTCGCACTTGTGGGTCGCTAATCACACTTGTGCTTTCGTTTATCGCTGTTTTCATTGTTTTTTTTCGTGAAGCAAAGAACAAATCTCTCTGAACTACGTGACGCGATTTGAAAGGGTAAGCCCAAAAGATTCGGGTGGTGAAGCGCCACTCGTCAACACTTTCCGGTTGATGTTTCGTGACAAAAGAGCTTCAAAACACGCGAAGTAAAATGGAACGTAAAGTTCGAACACTATGCGAATCCGTGTACTACCCATAACTCTCATGCTCACTGAGGTGCCATGCGTTGCAGCTCCCTTAAAAACCAGCACCAGAGTCCCCTCTAGTACTGTCTTTAATACTGCGATCGCCCCATGCCTCAATAGCAATATACAATTGAAATTCATATACACCATGTTATTGCGAATGGATCCCATTACGACTTTTGATGCGAAGCCTTTGCATTTATCTGCTTTAGCATAATTTCAATATTTATGTTTAGAATACATAGGTCCATGACGAATGTTGCAGAAAATTAGAATAAAAAGATTGAAATAATAGGAAGCAGCAAGGACACAATGGGATTCCAAAGCGGGATCCCCTGCGTATCAGCCTAGCATTCTGCCACGGAGCGACGCCGGTGCTCAAAACAACGTTGCAAACTTGTGTTAGGCAGGCTTCATGTCGGGAAAGGAATGGCGTTAATATAAGTAATGAGGTTGTTTAGAACAGCTGAGAAACAACTAGGCGTCATGGAATGCCAATATAGCGTAACGAATGGGTCATCGAATGCTACAACCCATTACTAAAGCTTCAGGGATACTTAATCGTACTCGGCCACAGCGTCAAAACATTTCACGAAACACCTTGCAAGTGGGTAGCTGGTAGCAGGCTTCTGAGAAGAATTACGAAAGATGGCACAGTGAATACCTCGCTACTACAGAAAAATTGGCGTACGGTGTACTGTGGAAGTCTGCTTGTTGAGGTTATCCAAATAGTGTTTAACAGAGGCTCCGGAAGTTCACTCTTCCAGTTTCAGCTGTGACAGTGCTGGCATTCAACGCAGGCCTGCCATTTTTTTGTAATCCTTGATAGGCATTATGTGGTGACACACAAGACTCACACTAGCAAGCTGTAGCTTGATGTACGTCCACTTATTATTTTAGTTCATATTATTAAGTAGCCATGATTCTGCGTTGTAAAAATTAAAAATAAAAGTGGCTGTTGTCTTGTCGTAAAACACACACGCACACACACACACACTATATATATAAATATATATATATATATATATATATGTGTGTGTGTGTGTGTGTGTGTGTGTGTGTGTGTGTGTGTGTGGGTGTGGGTGTGTGCGTGTACTGACGTTTTGCGGCCGCTATGGTTTCCCTGTTCACAATTAAGAGCATGGAAGAGGATGTGACTAGTTATGGGACAGTTCATGCTCCACCCATCCCTTAATTTGTGACGCCTTATTACATGCTCTCTATTGTGAACGAGAGACTCATTGTGGCCCCGAAACAACAATATACGTTTGTTTTCTTCGGTAAAGAGAGAGTTCCTGTGTTATGTCTTCCAATGACACGTCACACGTTTTACTTACGTTGGCCTCACATGTTTTCGTCGAACCTTGTTCTCTAATGCTTAATTGTGAGTAATAGACGCGTTCATTGTTATCAGAACTTTGTATTGGCAAGCTTTATATGGTTACTGCGTCAATTTTTTTTTTCAAATTTTCTCGCATGATTGGTAACAGAACATGGTGCGTAGCAGTGCGGTATATCATAAATCTAAAATAGCAATATTTGTGCTCAGTGAAACAAAAACGAAGAACAAAAGGTCAACAGGTTTTCACAGAACAACTTTATTAACCAAGCAGTCATATGGTGCCTAAAAATCACAAGACAACAAAATGTGCTTTCAGTGGTACGGCAGAAATTGTACAACAAATGTTTCAGGAGTTCGGCAGATGCACCGGAAACACAAGTGCAAATAGACGAAACGCCATACCAGTAATTCTTAGATATAAATGTTTAATGAAATTGCAGGAAGGGTGGTGGAACAAAAGTCTATATATCTGAATTTATTATATAGATATGACGAGCTCAATAAAATGAACCTAGTCACTTTGAGAGTTTGCTTCTAAAGAAAAAAACACTATAAAAAACTGCTCTCGTGACACTGTGCAGATGCAAGCAATGAATTCACTCTACGAGAAACGTAGTCATCGCAATACATTACATGGCTCACAGCCCCTTCGCCACAATGTCACTGCAGGTTGTTGCGACGTTGCACCGCCACTTAAGATTACTTGATTTTGGGGCGTCATGCATCTGCTACGCTGGTGTTACGCGACGCAAAACGTCCTTGTCTGGGTCATGAAAATTTTTCAGAACACTTTGTTTATTCCAAATTGTGTTGCGTGAAAACTTATGGACTGAATGTGCCATACTAACCTATAGCACATTCAGTGTATTCAAGCAACTTCCTGCGTCAGATTGGGCATCGTTGGCTCTGAATAAAAAATCATCTTGTATGTGACTGCAAAACTGAGAAAAACGCAAATGAAATGTATAATATAAATTTCCGAGTCCGAGTGATGCTTGAACCAATGCTTGTTGCATTGCAAACAAGTGTTCTACCGCACAGCCAGGCGCCTGCAAGGAAATACAATTAAAACATCTTCCTCTGCTTGAAAATGGAGTGATAGTAACGTTAAGGCTTCCCGAACACACGCGTACTTCATACAAGCTTCACAATGCAACATGTAACATTGCCATAAAATTGCGTGGTATAAGCGTATACTGAAATTTGTCATCGGATCTTGTGGTAACAATTTCGTGGTATAAAACCGGCGGTGGTGGTGAACTCTTTATTGCCCTAAAGAAAGGGGGGGGGGCGTTTTAGCACTGGTTGCGCTGTCTAAAGGCGGTCGGCGGGGACCTCTTGAAGTACGTCAGCCTTCATCTCGTGGTGCACGAGCCGTTGTCGGTCTTCAGGCTCAGAGCCATGCAAGAGGAACTCCCACGGCTGTCGGGTCTTTGTGCGTCTCTGTTGGGGTGCATGCAAGTCCACGCCATATATATGAATCTGACTGGAGGCGAGCAACGTTGGCACCTTGGCGACATCTATTTCGAAAATTCTTCTGTATAGGCGGGGCTGTGCGAAGCTGCCTGTCTGTAATGGACGCCACTGGACAGCCGTGTGCCTTGTCAGATTATGATGCGCTGGAGGGCTCACCCTTCTTACGAGTTGGCAGTACTGGGGAATGTGCGTTTAAGTAGTAAGTGGAAAGTTCAGCCACATACTGGTGTCAGGGGAAGTGGCGCGATGAACAGTACGCTAAGCTCAGCAGCTAAGATCTAAGGCGAGTGTGTGCACCTGGGCGTTTCCACTGATCGACTCGTCGGCTGGAGCCCTGAGGAGTAAGCGATGTCTAGAAGAGGTGGGTGGGGCAGCGGAAAGCAAGATGTAAAATTCCACGCGAGAGATACGGTGGGTTTCCTAGTAGCAAACCACTTGTTTGTAGTCATTCTTGACGGCTTTGATAAAAATATCAGCTAGCACAAGCGTAATGACACGCACCTCCGTGGTGGCACAAACGTTACTGGGCGTATTCCCACGTAAAAAGTGCATAGGAAGTTCAAAAACCTACCACGTGCGTAAGTGCTCGTCGTTCAAGGCATGCTGCCCGTACACATATTGCAGCAATTTGAGAAGAACTCACTGACACAAGCCACTTTCAACAGTTTAGATCAAAGTGTAAAAATCAACAATTCAGGCTTCTCCAATCACATCATACAAAAAAGGTACGCACTAACGAGCTGTAGTACGCATTAGGGACAGGATATTGTATTCACTTTCAACTCTTCAAGACTAAGCTTAAGAAGCCCTAAATTATCTTTTTCTTTTTGTTTTAGGGGTGAAGCACCTTTTTTAGGATCTCACGCTTGTCTTTTTGATGTGCTTGATAGCACAATACAGTACCGTGTCAAAGATTACCAAAAGTTTAACAAGAAAAACGCTAACTGGCCGCAACATCACGAGAACATCAAGATGTAGGCACGCAATAGTCGAACCATGTGGCAGAACAAAAGGTTGGAAGGAACAAAATAAATGTCGACAACACCGTGATAGCACCGACATTTAGGCCCCCGTCAGCCAAAGCATTTGAAAAAAAAAGATGCAATACACTAATATCAATTATCATAGTCACAGAACAATATAAAACATTCACAAGCACAAACTGTTTACACTAGTTTGCTACTTCAGCCTGAACATCATGCACCTTAGATTCTAGCTTTGTCGTTGACTGTCACGATGCACTGTCAAGATACGTAGAAAGCCATTGCTGTAGAAAACATCAGTATGTATCTGAAGGAAAATAATATTTACAATAGACCAAAATCAGTCAGTATGGTGACAAAACAATATAAAAACCTACAAGCAGACACCATATATAAGAGTCGGCGACTTCAACATCGACATTAGGAACCATAACACATAGTTAGTAGACGACGCTTTAAGTCACACTATTTCACTCTATATACATTGTATATGACAACGCTCAGATAACATACGGTTACTCACCCATGTGATACCCAAAGCTTCGCCCACTCATGACGATTCGCTCCATGGAGTTGCATGATTTTTTTTCATTTTCACACTCTCTGAGCAATCACGTGATTGATGAGAGAATGTGAGGAGGAGGCTACTGCTGTGGTGGCTCAACTGTTGCTAATTGCCATAGCGCTTGGGAGATAATTTAGACTCCATCCATAATTTTATAGAAACCCGACTTGGTTCCTTCCTCAGGGGTGACTGCGGAGTATACGTAGCAGCAGCGACTTCAAAGCACTCGCGGGGCGGGTAATGACGCCCCTCTATCTCTCACGTTTTTCCGTGGAGCACAATCGTTGACTGTGGTTGGCGCTCCTGTCGTCGACAGTCGTTGATGTTGGCGCCAGTTGACTGTCGACTGGCACTCCACGGCAAATGGAGAGAGAGAGGGGGGGTTCATTATCGGCCCCGCGAGTGCTTTGAAGACGCCCCTGCTATGTAGTCTCCGCAGTCACCCCTGAGGGAGGAACAAAGTTGGTTTCGAAAAGTTGGGTTTCTTCAAAACCTTTCATTGGAGTCTAAATCATCTCCCAGTTCCATACCCAACTAGACAGACTTCTGTCGAATGTTTATATTCAAGTCGATCAGCCAAGACTTCGGACACGATACCATGCAGCTCGTCAAGCGCTACATATGCATTAAGAAAGACATCTCAGCCTTCAAGACTCATCTCGACTTCAGCCACACCTGCAAAGAAAGCAAATTTGTTCCTCAAAGCCTGCCTCTAAAATGACCTGTCTCGACCCTCAAAGCTTGGAAGTCGTCACGAGAGCCGAACAACGACTTATCAATGCCCGCCTTCATGAAATAACGCCTTTCTACGGAAAAAAGAATTGGACTTGTTCTTCTCAAAGCGTGAACTTGAGCACCGCTGCCCTCAGTTGATGTCTGCGGTCGACGCGTTCGCGGACTCCGTTGCTGCATCAACGGCAAAAAAGCACCGGACCACTCA
Organism: Rhipicephalus microplus; assembly: GCF_043290135.1. Taxonomy (NCBI): domain Eukaryota; kingdom Metazoa; phylum Arthropoda; class Arachnida; order Ixodida; family Ixodidae; genus Rhipicephalus; species Rhipicephalus microplus. The sequence goes on along the minus strand of NC_134701.1, from coordinate 170,355,584 downwards.
GGATAAGAAACTTCTACCTGTTAAACCAGAGTTCCACCCATAGCATCCAACATTTTAGGTTTGTGACCAATTTTTTATCTTTTCCACTCACTGATCGGGAATCTTCTGTTCTGGCGAAGGGACATGGCTATAACATGTCAACGACGTTCCGTCAACCGAAACTTGTCGCGGCTGTAGAGGAAGCCGTCCAGAGCGTGAGGCCGGGTGCCAGAGAAGAAATTAGGCTGAAATCAACTGGGATCCTTCCGAAATTACCATTACAAAGAAAAAAGAACTTGACCACAGAGAAGAACCAGGCACTTCGGGAACTCAGACGGGATTTGAGCATTGTCATCTTGCCCGCCGACAAGGGTAATTCGACGGTGGTGTTGGACAGCGGGGACTACGATCGGAAGATTTCAGCTCATATAGAAGGGGACGCATACACGCAGCTAGTAAAGAACCCAAGGAAGCAAACCCAGGCACAGCTAAACAAGCTACTCACGAAAGTTTTCAAGCATTACCTGAATCTCAGAACTCTTTACGTGCGACTAATCTGCCGTAACGGATCTGCACCGAGTTTCTATGGACCACAAGAAATTCACAAGCTTGACGTGCCCTCCGACCGACTGCAGACTTCACTTCCTCCCCATGCCAAGCCTTTTCAAATTTTATACACCGAATCTTCGCTCCACTAACCCGGAAGACACCAACTCATGTCTGTGACTCTAGCCACTTCGTGCAGCTAGCGCCAGATGTGAGCATCGACAATGACGAAAGCCTGGCCTCACTTGACGTCGTTTCATTGTTCATCAACGTGCCAGTTCCCTTAGCTGCCTCCTCTACCCATTCTGCGCTTGAGGTGAAAGCAAGCTAGAGTGAAAGGACTCTTTTGGTGGTTGACGAGCTCTGCCGTCTTCTGGAGTTCTGCCTGTCCAGTGCGTACTTCTCCTACAAAGGAATTATTTTCAGGCAGAACAGTGGAACCGCAATGGGAGTTTCCATCTCCGTCACGATGGCAAAGCTGACCATGGAGTACATAGAAGAGAAAGCACTCAGCTCCTTCTCGCCGTGACCCGAGCTTTTTCTGAGTTATATGGACAATTGCTTTTACGTTATGAAGACGTCTGAAGTTGAAAACTTCAGACAACACCTAAATTCCTGCACCAAGCCATACAATTCACGACCGAGTGTGAAAGCGACCACTGCCTGCCCTTTCTCGTTCTCCAGGTGACGAAAAGCGCAACGACCTGGAATTCTCCGTTCATAGTAAGCCAACGCACACTGGCCGCTACCTTCAATTTGATTCTTCCCACCCCGCCTGCCACAAGGCCTCGGTTGTGACCACGCTACTCGAGAGAGCTAAAAACTTATGTTCCGTTGACACAGAGCGAAAGAAATAAGAGGACTGCGTAATTGCGGACCTCAGAAAAAACGGATGCCCAAAAAACTTCATTTGAGCCACCACCCGCCTTGCAGAGCAACAGAGGATACGAAAACTCCAATACACCTTGAATGGCAGCCCCCAGAAACGCCTAACAGTTCTATACGTTCAGGGAACCAGCGATCTGTTGGCGCGGATCTTCAAGAAGGAATGCGTTTGCATAGCGCACGTGCCTTCGTGTACGCTGGGCCACCTCCTCCCCCGCCCGCAAGACTGGCCAACAATGGACAGGACTCCCGGTGTCGTTTACAAAATTCCGTGCACCGAGTGCCCCTATTCATATATAAGCGAGACGAAAAACCTACTGGAACGACTGAAGCAACACGCCAACGATGTGCGGAAGTTCTACAAAGAGCGCAGCGCAGTCGCCGAACATGCTGAGACATTGGTCACCGGATAAATTTAGGAGCGGCTGTCATCCTTGAAAGCGAGCCGCAGTAGAGGAGAAGGTTATTAGTCGTGGCACATACACAGGACAGCTCATAACATCAACCGCTTTCTCGGGACCCTTTCCCAGTGTATACACATGGACTGCGCTCCACGGCTAAACGACAGAGAGGGTTCATTATCTGCCCCACGAGTGCTTTGAAGACACTGCTGCTACGTAGTCTCCGCAGTCAGCCCTGAGGAAGGAACCAAGTCGGTTTCGAAATCTCGGGTTTCTTCTAAACTTTTGGTTGGAGTCTAAGTCATCTCCCAGTTTCACACCCAACCAGACAAACTTCTGTCGAATGTTTACATTCAAGCCATAGTCTTTTTACGTTTTGCCGAAAAAGTGTGACAATGAGAGATAACAGTTGCATTGTCACAGGGCATAGACGAATGGACACTAGCAGAAGGCAGTAAGGCTTGCACTTTAAATTGATCCCTAGTTTCCGGACTAAGTTCATTCTTTTTGAATAATCACTACTAAGTTCATTCTTCTTGAATAATCACTACTCAGAAATTCTCTTAATAGAAAGGATATTGCAGCTACCAATGGCCAGGCCACAGCCCATGGCGGTCGCATTGTGGTACAATGCCTGCCGTACCGCAACACTTACTCTACGGTCAGCATCGCCTCGCTGCTTGCGTGTGTTAGCTCAAGCGACGAACGCGTTCTCCCCGTCGCTTCCTGTACTTCACAGGTTCAACACGTTCTTCCACGCCGTCACTGTCGTATTTTTTTTCTAGCTGCATCTCACGTTTCTTGAGCCCCGGTGCCTTCCTCAAATTCTTACTGCAGCTTTCAGCATCCTCTTTGGCAAATATTTTCTCCTGCTCTCCATTCATGCAAGCCTGTTCATCTTCCTTGCGAGCAGCAGTGGTACCGGCCAACTTCGCACGAGGTGACACCTTTATGCTGTCTATTTCTGAAGGATTTCCTCCAACAACTTTTCACAATAGTCATCATGTTGGTTTATTTATTATTCAATTTTTCTTTCGTTATTCTTGCTTCCAATTGTCCTCTCTTCTACTTCAACTTCATGATCCGCCACGGCAGCGATGCCCTTCCTGTCCACAACGCCGTCTCCTTTGACGTCCCAGAGCAATCCTGTTCGTCATCCCGAACCTCATCGACCCCTTTCTCACCACCCTGTAAATCGTCAGGCTCTACCCCAACAGGTACCATAGCCTTTTAGGGGCAAAAATACTTAAAGCGGATCCCGGTCGTCCTTCGTCGTAGTACGCAACTTCTCTTACGCTTTAACCTACAAAGTGGTGCCGGTGGGTGATTTTTCCTGTGCGTTGTGGAACAATAAAAAATTCGCAGCGTGCGTGTTAACTAAAAGCCGAATTCTCCTGCCTCTCATTCCCAATTAGCAGCCAATGGCATGTACATAGGCAAGAAAGGGTTGCTAGGTTACACTGGCTGGGCGTCACCTCCTTGGTTTTAGAGGTTCAGCTAGCATTGGGCCGTAGTACCAAGAATACAGTGAACTAGTATATACCATGAACTCGAGGTGGTTGAAGGTGGGAAGTAGACACGAAGCGCAAGTCGTAAAAAAGTGTGCATGTGCCAACTCTCGTTTAGTCCTTGGAATGTGCGTGGATGGTGGTGCTTTTATATGCGGAATGTATGATGTAAAGATGCGAGATGGTTGTATTTGGAGTGTTTACTAGATGGACAAACGGACACATAGACAGATGCATGGACGGACGCACGTATGGCTGCATAGACGGATGGACGCATGGACGTATGCATGGACGAACGCAGGACGGATACACGAATGGACGTGTGGACGCACGAACAGATGTACGCACGGACGGGTGGATGGACGCACGGATGGTCACACAAATGAACGCATGGACGTACAGAAGCAAGAACGAATAGACGGAAGGATGGTTCGCCCCACTCTCCATCATTCACCTTCTGTATATGCTGGCATTTTTTCATTTATTTCATACCCTCATGACCATGACCATGAACGTACGAGATGAGTAAATAAATGTACCTAACGGCCCCCGCGTGAACGACTAGTCGCACGAGCGCACCGCGTCGTCTACACCTTAATTCTGCGTGCACCGTGAGGTGAGCACCGGCTCATACACACGTCGTGGAATCGGCCATAAAACTGGTGGTTAATATATGGATGATGTTTACAAATGAGACTAAGAAAGCAAAAAAAAAACTAATCAGCTGACTAAAAAGCGTAGACAAATATTTTTCAATGGCCATTTCATAGACTAACATAATATTCATAGGAGGAAGGAAGAAGTGTACAGGAGAGAAATGAAAAAGGCAAGGATGCCAAATAGTCTACAAGATCTCATTTGCCACCCTAAACAGCGGTAAAGGTGAGAGGTGTTTTAAATTGGCAGCAAGAAAGAGAGGAGAGCACGCACACGCAGTGTCACGCTTCACAGTTATCATTACAAAATAAGTAGATGAACGCTGGTGCATGTCTTTTGCCTTCAATAAGATAAGCGGTGATTCGGTTACCTTCGTCCGCGATGACCTCTCGGGTCGACATTCCACAAAGGATTCTGCCATCATTGGTCACTGATCTATGTGAGATGGAGCGGCTTGTATATTTATTTATGTACGCTAAAGGCCTGAACGCGTTACAAAGGTGGGGGGGGGGGGGACAAAACTATAAATAATACAGCGTAGCACTGGTTCAAACAGACGTAAAAAATAATACAGAAATATCTTCGTGGCAGCAATAGTATTATCCTGTGATGCTAAATGAATGCGCAAATAATAAATGCAGCTGTAATTCAGACACCTCAGACATTTAAAAATGCTCTAATACATGCGACATTGAAGCCAAAATACGATTTAGCACCATTTCTTTAACAAACAGAACTAAGCGAAAAAAAAGCATAAGAGTACATTGTTACTTGCGTTGCAGCAAAAATAATGTCTTCTGAAAGTAGATAAATGTGCAAATATTGAAATTAACTGTAACCGAAACTCCTCAGATAGATAAGAATATTTGAGCAGTAAATAAAAACGACACCAAAATGCAACTAGAAACATAATAAATAACTACGAATTGCACTGTAATGTGCGATCTCTCGAAAATAAAAGGGGGAGGGCATCAATTTAAGGCAAAAACTCAAGCTTTAAATAAACAATTCAGACTGTTTACGAATGCATTATGATTAGTAATAACTGCAATGTCAGCAGGAAGCTTATTCTCGTAACGTATGGCTCTTATTAGCGGGGACTTCAAAAAAAGATTGATACCGGTGAAGATGGGCTCAATTTTGTGTCAATTTTAAAGTCGCGACAATAAACGATGAGCTTTTTTTAATATAAAAAGCAGCGTATGATGACGAACTGTTGCCAGATTTATCAAAAAAAGAAGCGTAAGAAGCCTGTGCATTTCTAGAAAAATTACATCAATTCAAGATTTATATTTTTGTTTTGTTTGATGTTTTCAGGTAGTTTTTGGTAATGAATCAAGCAGCTTTGTTTTATGTAGATTCTGATTTATGAATGAGGTATGCCTGATGCGGGTTTCAGATTAGTGATGCATATTCAATTTTGGAACGTACCAAATTGTTGTAAGGAAGACGTTTAGGGGTGGTGTTTGCTGTACTTTGGTTACGCCGAAATAAGCCAAGTGTCCTCGATGATTTGCTAACCGTGGCGTCTATATAAGTATTCTATGTCAAATCAGATGCCAATTGAACACCCAAGTACCTAATATATCTTAATGAGGTCATGGTTATCTGCGCATTGTCGCGATCAGAGTGGTAGAAGGTGGACAGTGATGTCTCCTCACTTCCACAATTGTCCCGAAAAAGGTTGTCAGTCATTTTGGTGCGAAAGGAGAATGACTTCATAAAAGCTACTCAGCCATTAACTGCCCTGGATAGTGGCATCATTTAGGCGCCACCCAGTAAGCGCCCGAAGACTTAAAGGGTTCGGGCAGAGGTGTTGCTCGTGGCAAGGTCTACTTGATGTAATCAAATGAAGAAAAGGAGTTCTTGTGTGACGAGTCAAAGTTGGCAATCAGCATCCGCCGGTTCTCGATAAGGGTATTGTCTTAACCTTGTCCCCTTCAAGAGCTGATCGAGCAGAATTGTTGGTATGTTCATTGCTTGTCACGGCGCAGTTACATATGGCTCAGCAGATGTTCAGGTTAGTGGGGCCCAGCGAATATGACACAAGGAAATGAATAATTCCTCCATAAAGGGTAATTATAAGTGTCCTAATAAATTTGGCAATGTTTTTTCTTTTGACTAATGAAACGATGGCAAATTAGGAGAAAGCGGTTCATGTTTTCTGGCTCTCGACAGTAAAATTGTAGTGGAGATGACACCAGACCAGACCTGCATAAATGAATATTTAGAGGATGCATGTATACAGCATCCGAATTTCGGCAAGCCTGCAGTGCTTCTCTCATATGACATAGAAGTCTGATTATTCAGGCTTTTGTCAAAAGTAAGATCACATTTACGCTACCACAGTTCTCGGTTACTCTAGGAAGCCAAAGGAAACTGCAAACCATTTATTCCTCAAGATATAATACATCACTCTTGGTGTTGTGTCTGAATAAACTTCACGAGTCAGGTTTATAGGAACTTGGAACATGAGTAAAACATGTAGCCACAACTTATAAACATTCACCCCGGATTTCTTCTCAAACGCTAAATACATTGAGCCAAAAAGAGCTGCAACGAAACTATGCCCGAGTACGAGTTTACAATGTCCACTTTGCGGCCTACACCCCTAAACACAATTATGGCCGAGCCATTGTGCACAAGCAGAGTATTGTGCGCAACGAGGCCAATAAGGGTGACTGGAAGCAACTGCGTAGAAGAGAGAAGCCGCTAGTGGAGTTGCGTCGGGCCTACCTGATTGCGTTGTTACAACTTAAGGCCACTGCCCGAAACTCTAGAAAAGGCTACATTAGCAACAGTGGTTTTTATGTGTCGCTGACTTTGCACCAAGCAACATCTTTTTTGCCTAGACTGCCACACTTCATATAATTCAAGACAAATAAATTACTCGCTCAACTGCTTGAATGTGCACAAATCAGGTGGCCATGCATAGGGGCATACTGTAAGGCTTCAGAAATTTTCACTGCACATCGCTAAGAACATGTCAATCACATTTAATGAATCCAGTGTAGTCACCGAAGCCTTAGGTAACCACTTTGTGTTCCTTTAGTACGCCAGAAAAAAGTACTTCGGAGGCAATTACAAACTCCCTATTTTTTACCCAACAGACTCTGTACTTTTCCTGGTCGTTTACGTTGCATCAAAGTGTCTTTCTGCCCTTTCTAGATGGGAGATATATTGCATATCATATGACAGTGTCTCATCAAATCTTCAGCTTCTAACCTCCAACCATCAATTTGTACTGAGGAGTTGTGGAAGCCTGTCTTGCGCAGCTTCAATACCGCCCTCCGTGACCAAGTCCTACGGTTGGCTGAGAAATCGTGGAACCCTGCCAGCACCGGTGCACAGACGTTATACCTCACGAAGTGGTGACACACGACTGTCAAGAGTGAATCACATGCCACCCCTTTTCCCCTCCAGTTCGTACACTTGCATAAAAAGACAGGTATATTCTATTCACTCAGTCAATTCAGTGGTCTGTTAGGTGCATATACGTTAAAGAGAAAGGTCAATTACACAATTGACGCTTTTATAGAAATGCTGCTGGAATGACCGATAAATAAACCTGTCAATAGTGCTTCGGCAGGACAATTGAACAATTATACGAAGAGACAATCAGAAACCAGGCCGACAAGTTCAATCAGCACTGCTGTGCAACAAGAAGACAAAATAATTCAAAAACATTCTTATATTTTAAAATGCACATACTGGAAAAATAGTTAGTACAAAAATAAACAGCTTAAATTATAAAAAAACATATGTTAATGTAGCTTAACAGATAATTTCAAGTAATTTATGATTTTCTGATATTTCATTACACTAGATTTCATACAATTATACATCGGCTAGTGTGTCTTTGAGTGCGGGATCTTTGTCAATGCCTGACAGTGGGTTACAACATATCATCAGGCCAAGTAGGCCCTACTTCGACCTTGATATTTGTTTTGATATTGTATTCAATGATTCGTTACCGCCACCACTTCATTATGGGAGATGCCGTTGTGCAGGTCTGCGGAAATGTTGACCTTGTGAGTTTTTTTAACGTGAATCACGTCACCTCTAAACTGATGGTCCTCAAGCATCTTCGCCTCATCGGAAAGGTGGCAGCGCGCCCAGGATTTGATCCTGTGGGCAGCAGCCGAGCACCGTAACCAGCAGACCAACATGATTTGTCTGTTTATGCGACCTCGAAGAAACGCTTTCCAATGAGCAATTCTATGAGAAAAACGAGAGTTGCAATGCATATGCTAAAGTGGAAAAGTGCGAAGAAGCGTTTCAGATGAGCAAGCTGGCTAAAAGGAACGTCAGAGTTTTTTTCAAGTTGTATATCACGTGCACATAAATAATTGTTTATTAATTCCACCCTGTGAAGGAGCGAACCTTCGACGATTTTGCGGATGTGGTCATGGTAGGCTTTCAACAAAGGGAAGTTCTTGCGAACGACCGTTGTCAACCATAGTGTATTGATTTCATCCTTGGATTCTTCAATGCCACGCAAACGCAAAACATTCATTGAACATGGCTTCACCTGTCTTGTGATGCATACATGATTGACCCTGTTCAAGCTTGCCATGCAAGCGATTGAACTATCTCCTTCTGTATAATGCTTTTTTACATGTGCTTTCTGGAGCTTCGCGTATACACCAACCTTTTGCTTCTCATTTGATTGCACAATCATATTTACCACTGTGCCTATTACGCCACATACGTTTATTTCATTGTTGTCTAGAGCATCTTCAAGTTTATTAGTTTAGTCAAGAACTTCGGGTCTCCTTCCCAAACTCTACTCGAGACAAGCTCACTGCGGAAGTAGTTTGACAGCGGCAGAATGGCTACGAGCCATAAACCGCATAAAAAGTATCGCACCTTGGAATTGTGACGTGGACACTGAAACGGCGCAGAAGTGGAAAGGAATACTGCGAGAAGGAACATGAAAGAGTCAGCATTATGGTACTGTAATCGACCAGTTCGAGTAAATTCGTGCAACGCCATCGTCAGGGAGACGCAGCACAATGCAACAGCGAGTAGACACAGGCCGAGTTTTGACTCCAGCAAAATATCAAAAAAAGGCACTGGGGACAGCTGAGCACCTCTAACGTAAAATCTTTCTTGAATTTGCAAGTAAACTGCCGGAAAAGACAGGGCGCGAAAGATCGACGTGCTTAAAGCTAGTTCCCCACCAGCGATGTCAATATTGCTCCCTAACAGGTCGTCGAAATAGGGCTGCCGTTTCATCATAGCGAACCCAATTGAGCGTAACATTGTATATCTTCAGAGTGTCAACTATAAAGTTTGATCGGTAGCCATATCTATTGCTTTCACTGGTGAGTTTTATATGTATGACGCTGTTTCATAGGACACTACGCCTCAAGCGCTGTACCTTTTTTGATACTGTCTTCAGTGGAGAACCCCTTGAATATGTATATAAAGACCAACAATGTGCGATCTCCTGTGCAGCTTTGCGTCCACAAGTGAAAATCCGCAAGCGCGCTCTGCAAACAATATGATTTAAGAGAGCTTTTAACTCAGCATTGTCTTCAATCAGTAACCAATCCACCAAGTAGATACCTATTTGAAATCTGAATACGCTGAAAATAGATTTATGTGGTTTATAACCTGATATTAGTGAGAGCACATAAAGTTTTCTGCAGTATTTTTTGCAAATGAATAATAAATGTGGCACTGGGCAATTTCAAAGCAGTTATCGGCTGTCGCCGGTGGCGAAGCAAGGCGCCAGCTGGCTCATCCCGCTGCTCTCCGCAAGTAGCCAGTGCCATATTATCTTGTCTAGAGATCAAGTGTAATATTCCTCTAGACACCAGATCATTATGCTGCACGGTACGCGAGCTATCTTTCAGTACCCATGCACGTCTTTAAACAGGCGCGTGAAGTATCAGTATTGTAGCGGTTGAAATAATCGTCCAGTGGCAGCCTGTAGTCATACCTGCACTATATCTTTTTTACCAACGGTGGCTACAGTTATGCCTGAACAATGCAAATTCTTACCCTTTCAACGATTCACTTGCTGCCGTAAGAGCTCGGATCGAGCAGAGTATAAATGATCGCATGTTCTGCCACTGGAAGCACAGTGTTTACCGAATTAAGAAAGCTTTCTCTTGGCTTCGCAATTTCTTAGCCGAGAATTTTCTTATCCTGAGGGGCTGCGGTAGCGATGGCACTAATTCAACTTACTCGGCACTTTTGAGGGCAAAGAAGAATCACGAACGCCGATGTAACGACAAGGAAAAAAGAAAGTCTGTGCCACCCTTTCCAGTCTCGAGAACAAATGAAACATGCCGCCATTTGTTTGCGCGTTCAGACACAGCACAGAAACCACCTATCGACGGAGGAGAATACACAAAAGGATAAAATCAATGCTAATAAAGAAATGCAGAATAATCTGCATATATTTACAAGGAATAAACTTTGGAGTTCAGTAGGTAAGTATACTCTGTGGCTGCTTATAATACCAAGCATTAAATTGTTGGTGGATGATATCGTCAGACACAGACATGTTCATTCAATCTGCTCAACAAGTAGTGCCTTATCAGATACGCATGCGGTATCCAGGATTTCGTACACGTTTACAAAGATAACTCCAGAACCGCAACCTCTCCAACATCAGCATTTAATAAATCAGAGCTTAATATTCATGAACCATTCAAATCATGCCACATGATGTCGTGTACAAACGCTGAGCTCTTCACTATTCTGTTTGCTATCAAGTTTATAATTCCGGCCGTAGACGCGAGGAAATGGTACTTTTCAGCGTTTCATGGGGTGCAAAAGCATTACTCTCTAGTACAAGCACGACAGTAATTAGTGACAGTATGACATGCAAAATACTGAAAGAGCTCACCAAAGCAAGCCAAGAGCAAAAAAAAAATGAAGTCTCAGTAGATGCCTTGCCATTGCAACATTTCTGGTAACACCTCTGCCGACGGAGCAGTGCGACAAGCACATCGTAAAGCTGTTACTGTTCTTTCCCAATTTCCAAAAATGAATGGCGCAGTGCTATAAATGCTACAACTTTCCGAATGAGCAAAAATACTTGGTTTGCCCAAAATAGAAAGAGTTGTGATTTATATCATATCGGCTCATTCATTGAAGTTAAAATTGCGCTATTTCTAGATCCAAAATCAAGATGAGAGCCGACAGATGGCAACAACGTAGTGGGATAATCAGGGTATTGAACAGTTGAAGTGCCTCGGACTAGATGGCTAACGTTTTGATAGGATTTATCTTTTTTGAAGGCATTGTGTCATCCTTGGAGGGTTAGTTCTAAAGGAGTTAGCGGTGACGTGAACTCCTGGTGGTGGCGCGTGTCACTGTTGATAATCGCCGTCTGAAAAGCAAAAAAAAAAATTGGCCCGAATCTACATGTTACACTGTAAATGTCGTCGAGAGACGATAGTCTTGCGTCTGGAGAGAGTGAATGAAACGTTTATTTATTGTTCTGCGCAAGAAAATCGGTGAACGGTATTCTGAAGGCGCTGCGTTAGAATGCCTCGAGCGTGTAGCGGAGGCGAACAAGCGCATCCAGGATGAATGAATGGATGGATGGATGGATGGATGTATATGGCTGTACCCTTTGGATCGAACGGTGGCTAGCGCCACGAAGTCGTAATACTTAATGAACCAAAAACTAGATTTGTTTTTTTTCCTTAAATTGTTAAGTTTAGAATTCGTACTTTGCAGTGAAGGGTTTAATTATCCCTTGTTCCTTGGCTTCAGCCACCAATCAGGTAACCTCCTTCTAGTTAATTCTACCCGCTTAAAGTCTATTTTACCCTACCTGTCCCTAAACCCAACTGCTTGGAAAAACTCTGCGTCATCATCCTGAACTATAGGGTGAAGCCCTCTGTAGAACATTATCAATTGTTCGGCAGTTTCTTCTTCCTCTTCACATGCACGGCATACCGTGTCTACCCCTTCATATTTGGCCCGATATGTCTTGATTCGCAATACTCCCGTCTGGCCTTAAACAGTAGAGAACTACCCCGAGTATTATCATAGATCCTTTCCTTGGCGATTTATTGCTTAAATGTTCGATAGATCTCTACTGCGGACTTTTTAGTCATGCCAATTTTTCACATATCGGTCTCAGCTTTCTTCACTTTCTTCTTAACAAATAATTTTTTTTTGGTTTCGCCCCCTGCTGTTTTCCAAGTATTTACCAGTCAATTTTCTGGTTCGCTTCCTCCAGTTTGTATCAACATTTTTTTATGTACAAGTAGCTGAATACCTTCCTAGCCCAACGCTCCTCCCCCATTTCTCTCAATCACTTCTCAAATTTTATCTTGCTGCTAGCTTCCCTGCCCTCAAATGATGTCCATTCCATATCACCTTGTACTCCCTGATTTGGTGTATTCCCGTGAGCTCCTAAGGCAAGCCTACCTATTCCACGTTGCACGTTGAACACGAGCGCCATCTGGCAGTCATCTTCGAAAACAAAATCTGCGTGACCGCGGAGAAAGATGCGTGCCAGTCACGGAGGTGATAAGGTGCAGAATGGAAAGCGATGGCATGTGCCACCACCGTGCCGTCGTAGCAAAGTGTTGGAAACACCTTCTTGAGCATCGCGTTGCACTGTCAGCGCAGCGCGTTAAACGGTACAGTTCTTAGAGTGTTTTGTGTGTGTCGTCTTCTAGTATAAAGACAGACGTAAAATACACAGACATGTTCTTATGGCGCCTCAGATATGCGCAATATTTGCTTTTTTATTAAACAATCGCACAACTACGAACGTTAAGCCTTGAGCAATATTGGTGAGCGCTGCGGATGGGGTTGGCCCTTTGGTGCCGTTTGAGGTATCGTTAGGGCGGATACACAGACAAATGTACTGACAGACGGACAGACCAAAAAATTTTTCCGTGGAAGGTCCCCAAGTAAGACTATCGTCTTTAAAACTATAAAACAGAGGAGTGCTGTCCTTGCTTCCCTTCAAGTCAGGTGGTAGTGATTCAAACTTGTTCTCGGAAAGTGCGAAAAAGAAAAAAAACACAAGGTTGGAGAGGTGTGCTGCAAAAGTGGTGGCCGCATCAGACACGAAGCGACAGAGCTTAACCCCCTTATTCTAGAACGCCCTTTTACTGAATGCTCCACCTCCACTTGAGAAAGCGGATGGAAGCGCCATCTCTGGGCAGGGAAAGTCACTGCATATCAGTGATAATTTGCTGCTATTTTTGATTAGCGCAGCGTCATTTTCAGCTAGGCAGCGGCTCAGTGCGCGACTTTGTCAAGTGAACAGTGAAAGTCGAGTCAAAGAGCTTTTGTGAATTTGGGGGTAAAGATTCGGAGCCGCCAGACGGTCGCTGCGTCCAGCCACCACAAGCGGTTGCCGACCATAGCAGCCACGGCTGTTCCTGAACCCTTATGAAAAGGACACACAACAAAAAAGCACTTGAAAACAGGTGGAGAAGCCGACGGCGTACTTTTAAATGACAAATGTTCAAGGTAAGCGATCCCAGATGGGGTCTCAAGAGCGCGTGGTAAACGGGGAAGGTCATTGTCTATAATCGCGTTTAGTATCCCTGCAGGTGGCCCGCTCAGCGGACTCGATTCAAGAATTCGACGACTTGTTGACTGACAAGAAGGAAAATTGTAAATGTAAAGGATATGAGCAACGAGCAAAGAAACATACACACACACACAAAAGGGGGGGGGGAGAAAGGTGGGGGTGCGTAGGTAGGAGGGACTTTACGGTAAAAATAATATATGGTGAAAAGATGCAAGATGACGGTACTTGGAGTATTCACTAGGTGAACGGACAGATAGATGGACTTGCAGACATACAGACAGACGGACTGACGGGTGGATGGACAGACGTGGCTAGCGGATGATTCACGGTTTACCGATAAAGCCCTTTTTAGCTTCGCTCTACTCCTATTCTCTCACTCCATGGATATGCTGCGATTTTTTGTTGTCTTCTGGTCATGTGTAATTTTTGATTCATCTCCGTGACGCAAATACGTCGCCTAAACCTTGCTGGACTTCGTAGAAAAATCTTCCGTGTTAAAAAGAAAAAAAAAGACATCCCTAACACCACTGCGGCAATAAAACGATAAAAAAGGGCAGTGGTAGAACATGTTCAGGCTTTAATCAATGCCATAGATCATGCTCCTAAGGTCACGTTCACCGGAGTACTTTACCGCCATGCGAAAAACCACACTGAAATTTGAAAGGCACTAATCACTGCCACGGGTCACAGCTTATCCGGCTCAATAACTACACACACGCACATGCACCATATATTTACGAGTACAAGTATGACTGTTGAAGTCCTAACTATTTACTGCAATCATTCAGTTTTTTAACGTCGCTGCGGCTGTGTAAATGTATGAGCATATACGCCAACGTACTTTTAATGCCTACTAATTTCCCTTGTTTTCAGGTGATAAGGATTTCGGATTGAATGAAATATTTTCCGTCACCTCAAGAGCTTTGTATCAGCGAGTACAGTGAAACTTCTGTGATACTGTCACAGCTCATGCAAGTTTCGGGATGATAGATCGTTGAACGCTAAGCATTTCTTAGCGAACTTCGGTGACGTTGAGCGTATCTATCTATCTATCTATCTATCTATCTATCTATCTATCTATCTATCTATCTATCTATCTATCTATCTATCTATCTATCTATCTATCTATCTATCTATCTATGTATCTATCTATCTATCTATCTATCTATCTATCTATCTATCTATCTATCTATCTATCTATCTATCTATCTAGCCGCTTACGTTTGGGTGCTCCTGTGGTCACTCCCTTAACTTGGCGAGAACCAAAATTAGCATGGGAGGGTAGGGTGGTTTGACGAATATGACACGCTAGTCAAGACATGAATAATGTCACAATCCCGTCACAAATGTCATCAAACACTTCCCGCCAGACAGTGGCACGTACCCATGGGCGGTATGTGCCGCTGGTATGCGGTTATGTGCCACGGGTGATTGAAAATTATTGTCTACCCCGCAACGACAAGAACGCACATGGGCAATTTTTAATTCGCGAGCGTTAAGAAATACCCGACATCTGTTGCGTCGAGCCGACGAATACAAAGAATAAATGTCACGCTTCTAGCGGGAATCGAGCCAAATCTGCGTGGCAAAGAAGCATTCTATACCATAGACCTACGCCAGGTCTCGGAACTACTTTTGAAATAGATGCCAATTTTCAAGAAACGTGAATAGCTGTTGCAGTGTTGCCTACCCAATTTTATAAATATTACATATGCACAGCTTTGATACAGCCGTCATGTCAAGTTAAGGCCAATTGTCGTTAGGTGCCTTGCGCTGAAGTTCATTTGTGTGGCTGTGTTCAGGGCCAGCATGTCTATTCAAGTGAGATAATTCTTCCGAACCACTGTTTCGAGCTTCCTATTAAAAAATAGTGCCCCATGTGTTCAGCTTTCACTGACAAGCGCACTTTTTCGCAATGTACTATATTCACACTCACATTGTCAAGAGATTATTCTGGTTTACCAAGGGTGTCACCAATAATGGAATCATGAATCAAGCTTACCTCGAGGTGACGTCACTGAGTAACCGTTTTGAATGCGGAAGAATAGCCATGAGCCATAAACCTTAAAACACACCCAGCTGCAGAAAGATACGTTTGCATCGTTGCCGAGGAAATCAGTTTAAAGAAAATGAAGCCCAAACCTTACGTATAAACCACAACGTGAAGAGAGTTGACGAAAAGCTAATGTTCAGAGGCTCTTCAAAGGTCACATAATCACCGCTGCAGGGGATATCGACACCGATTACTCCACAATCGCTCATCGGGTGACAAAGTTAAGCATGTTAGCACAACTTGGTAAACCAGCCCCATCTTACCAGTTATACAGCGCCTTTGATTTCTTCTAAAATCAGCATGGCAAAGCTCGCTGTTCATTAAAGCGGCGACACAACTTCTTCTGAAAGTATCCTCTCAAGAAGTCTATGGTCGTGTGTACTTCCTCAGGCACAAGAGCGCAATCGATAGCGTCACAGTCGTGCCCATATTGCTACCCTCAAGAATGTCGTGTGCAGCTTGTGACTTTAATAGTATTTACTCAGCCATCAATACATCAAGTTTGCCAATATTTAAAAATTGCAGAATGAAAATTGCTGTGCGTCAATCTAGAAGTCCGACTAGCACTATCAGTGAATTTTCACATGGTAACAGCATTATTATTCATTACAATCCACGTTCTGATCACAGAAAATATAAAAGTAACCTTTACAATAAAATACCACAAAACTCATACAAGAAACGTATTGAACAAAGCAGCCTTACATGCCTCAGCATTGCGGTTACAATGTCACGAAACAAGCATGCATGGCAGAAACATTTGTCTTGCTCTAATACATTCTATGTGAGTTTTAAGTAGGCCCGTGTGCTCAGATTTGGGTGCACGTTAAAGAACCTCAGGTGGTCTAAATTTCCGGAGCCCTCCACTACGGCGTCTCTCATAATCATATAGTGGTTTTGGGACGTTAAACCCCACATATCAATCAATATGTGAGTTTTAACTCAACTTCTACATTTAAAGGTGGGATTTAAGTAGTAAATTTGAAATAGTCATTGCATTAGTGTCCAACACTGCATTAGAATGTAATATTATTTGTTTAACGGGTGAGCAATAACTCTGATAAATCAGCAGCAAGACATAGCACAATCTATAATTACTCAAGCATAAAATTTTATCGAACAGGAAAGCACAATCATCAGAATTGTACGACGCAAGTAATGAATATCCCGTACGCTACAGTCATTGACTGCAATAATACGTGAAAATATGCATATCAATAAAAGAAGAAAATATTGGAATTTTTTTCTAGTTACTCTGACCACATGCGTAAAAAAACACCAACTCCGCCAGAAACACAGCCGTAGCAGAGGCTAACAGACAGGTAAAAAGTAAAGAGCTAGCTGAGATAGAGAGACGTCAGTATTTGGATATGCACTTAGTGTGTTGCTAACGCAACCAGGAAAGAAAATGAGCTCCGGCTGCCGAAGAAGCGAGTTCTCGAAAATTTTGTGAAGGTATTCCCGAAAGGCCCCCAAAAGCGGGAACTTTTTGCGAACTGGCATTGTCAACCACAGCGTTTGAAGCTCTTCTTTAGATTCCACAAATCCATGTACACGCCAAAACGTAATAACGCACGGGTGGAGCCGCCTCGTGATGCATACGTGGTCAGATCGATTGGCACATTCTACGCACTGCCAAACATTGCTGACTACGACAAGTTCTTTTCTTTGAAAAGCTGCCCGGAGTTTCACGCCGATGTTACTGCTCTTTACGGTCTCTCGTTCTACAAGCTCATGCGTCATTGTGCCCTTCAGTACACAAGTGCTGACTTTCATGTTATCGAGGGCTTCTTCTAGTTCACTCAGAGTATCTATAACATTCGGAACACGCGTCAAGCTCAACCTCGAGACGAGCTCACTCCGAAAGTAGTTCGAGAGCGGGAGAATGGCGATGAGCCATACACCAAACAATAATCTTCGCTCCACAGAACTACGTTGTCGTGATTCAAGAAGATATGAATTGGCCAAAAAAGAAGCTAACAAGAACATGAATGAAACACAACTGTTGTTGATCAGTGCTTGCCCAGAGTGTAGCTCCTTTGAAAGAGAAAGCGCCAAAACGAACAACACCGAAATAAAAGCGACGAAAAGTAAAGCAATAACGAACTTTGATTGAAGGAAAATATCCAAGATGGATACAGACTGGGAAACAATACCTTTGACGTAAAATGTTTCTTGCGCTTGAATGTAAGATGCTGGAATAGAAAAATCCCGATGTATCCAGGTGCTTACGGGATGCATGTGCCCAGATATGTCTGTATTGCTGGCAACAATGTCATCGTACAATGCATTCACTGTCGCATACGATGTTCGTATCAGTGTGACATTGTATAGTTCAAGTGTTTTTAAAACAAATTCTGATTCATAGCTGGCTTGATCATATTGTGACGGAGCGAGGTCTTGGCTTACAGGACAGCGTCCACCGAGAGTCGGCAGCCGAACAAGATGTCTGAGTTGCCTCTCGTGCAAGCGCCTAACGCACAGGCGTCTTCTTCATCTTCGCTAAGTGCCACGCTTGCTCCTGTCGATGATGCACCGTAACATCACTCCCCTGCAGCGGAAGCGCCGTCACGGCGCTTAGTACGGCGGCGACGAACGAGGAGGGTGATACGGTTTCAGTCTGGAAACGTGTACAACGTCTGTCTGGAGTGAGGTGGTCGAAAAGGCATTGTTTAGGGGTGCGATCTCGTAGCTCACGTCACTAAGTTGTCGTAACACTTTGTAGGGTTGTAGGGGCCATGGTAGTGTGATAGTAACTTCTCTGATAAGCCGACTTGGCGGTTTGGTGTCCAGAGAAGTACCAGAGACCCCGGCGAGAAGTGCACGCTTTGGTGGCGACTGTCATAGCGGTCTTTTTGCTGCGCTTGCGACAAGTGCAGCCGATCACGGGCAAGCTGACGGGCTGCATGGGCTCGAGAAACGACATCGCTGGCGTACTCAGTAGACAAGGGGGCAGCCGAAGGAAGGAGCGTGTCAAATGGTAATGCTGGATGTCGGCCAAATAGCAAATAAAACGGCGAATAACTAGCTGTGTCGTGCCGTGAAGAATTGTACGCGAACGTGACAAAGGGGAGTGCTTTGTCCCAGTCACGGTGATCTGGCGAAACGTACATTGACAGCATCTGCGTCAGCGTTCGGTTCAGACGCTCGGTCAATCCATTTGTCTGTGGATGATAAGCGGTGGTAAGCTTGTGCTCAGTGGAGCAGGCGCGGAGAATATCATCCACAACACGTGAAAGAAAGTATCTTCCCCGATCAGTAAGCAGCTGCCGCGGAGCGCCGTGATGAAGAATGACTTCATACAAGAGAAAGTCAGCGATGTCAGTGGAACAGCTTGTCGGCAGTGCTTTAGTGATGGCAAAGCGTGTGGCGTAGTCTGTGGCGACTGCAACCCATTTATTTCCGGAGGTGGACGTAGGAAACGGGCCCAGCAGGTCAAGGCCAACACGGAAGAATGGTTCCGTTGGTATGTCAATGGGCTGTAGGAGGCCAGACGGTAGCACAGAGGGGCGCTTGCGGCGTTGGCAGCGGTCGCAAGCAGTGACGTAGCGAACCACAGAACGATACAGTCCGGGCCAGAAAAAGCGACGTCGCACACGATCGTAGGTACGAGAGACGCCTAGGTGACCGGCTGTAGGTACGTCATGTAGTTGTTCGAGAACGCTGGTTCGCAGGTGATGGGGAAGCACGAGTAGTAATTCCGGGCCATCAGCGTTGAAGCTGCGACGGTACAGAATGTTGTCGTGCAGTTCGAACAGGCGAACGGAAGGGTCTGTCGGAGCAGAGGTCAGACGCTCGATAATGGAGAGTAACGACGGGTCACGTCGTTGTTCGGTGGAGATATCACCCAAAGCGTGGATGGAGAGAACGCAGGGGTCTGAATCAAGGTCTGTCAAGTCGGGCGTTTCAACCGGATAACGTGACAAACAGTCTGCGTCTGTGTGGAGGCGTCCCGACTTGTAGTGGACCACGAATGAGTATTCTTGCAGACGGAGCGCCCAGCGACCAAGACGTCCAGATGGGTCCTTTAGCGATGACAGCCAGCAAAGAGCGTGATGGTCCGTAACAACGGAAAAAGTTCGGCCATACAGGTAAGGCCTGAATTTTGCCACGGCCCACACTAAAGCTAGGCATTCACGCTCAGTGATGGAGAACTTCCGTTCGGCAGGTGAAAGAAGACGACTGGCGTAAGCAATCACGCGGTCCTTCCCGTGCTGTCGTTGGCCAAGGACCGCTCCAATTCCATGGCCACTGGCATCGGTCCGAAGCTCTGTAGGTGATGCTGGGTCGAAATGGGCCAGTACTGGTGGCGTAGTCAGCAGATGGATAAGAGCCGAAAAGGCGTCCGCTTGCTCTATACCCCATGCGAAGGGAACGTCCTTCTTTAAGAGATCAGTAAGCGGTCGAGCGATGTCGGCGAAGTTGCGGACAAATCGACGAAAATAGGAACATAGCCCTACAAAACTTCGGACGTCCTTGGTTGAGCGTGGTTCAGTAAATTGTTGTACTGCTCGCACCTTTTCGGGATCTGGTTGAACACCATCGGCACTGACAAGGTGGCCGAGTATGGTGATTTGGCGACGTCCGAAATGGCATTTTGCAGAATTGAGCTGGAGAGCAGCTCTTCGAAAAACATCCAGAACAGCTGACAGACGTGTTATATGGCTGTCAAAGGTGGGCGAAAAGACGATGACATCGTCTAAATAACATAAGCAGATGGACCACTTATATCCTCGGAGAAGGGAGTCCATCATGCGCTCGAAAGTTGCCGGCGCATTACACAGTCCAAACGGCATGACTTTGAACTGGTAGAGGCCGTCGGGCGTAACGAAAGCGGTTTTTTCACGATCCATGGGGTCGACGGAAATTTGCCAATAGCCGGATCGAAGGTCAATAGACGAAAAGTATTGGGCACCATGGAGGCAATCGAGGGCGTCATCAATCCGTGGCAAAGGGTAGACATCTTTGTGGGTCACTTTGTTTAAATGGCGATAGTCCACGCAAAAGCGCCAGCTGCCATCTTTCTTCTGAACGAGCACGACTGGGGAGGCCCAGGGGCTGGATGAGGGTTCTATTACGTCTTTAGTAATCATTTTATCCACTTCATTTTGAATTACTTGGCGTTCCTTGTGAGATACGCGATATGGACGCCGCCGTATAGGACTGGCATTACCAGTGTTGATCCGGTGAGTCACTGCAGTTGTTTGGCTGAGAGGGCGGTGGTCAAAGTCGAAAACGTCTCTATATGATGTTAGCAGACTACGGAGGCTGGCAGCTTGCACTGCAGTGAGGTCGGGAGCAATCATCTTGTTAATGTCATCTGCAGGCAGAGTGTAATTGCGGCCAAGACAGGGGGATGTAGTATCGGTGTCCAAACCAGTAACGTTGCAGCTGTCAAGTGGAGATAGGGTGGCCAAAGACATGTCTTGCGGAATAACTTGAGTCAAGAGACTCACGTTGAGTAGTGGTATAACCACTGTATTATTAGTGACGGCGACAACAGTATGAGCAAGGGCGACGTCTCGGGCCATCAGTACGTCGACTATAGGAGTGACGAGGTAGTCACCGTCGGGCACATGACGTGAGCACGACAAAGTGACATATGTAGCAGCTTGCGGAGGCAAGCGAACGTGGTGACGAGAGCGTAAACGGGGAGAATAGTCTGCTGGAAAATCGGCAAACTGCGGCAGTTCAAGCTGAAGAGCACCAGTGGCACAATCAATGAGCGCAGAATGACGTGACAGGAAGTCCAAACCAAGTATTAGGTCATGAGGACACATTTCAATGACGGCAAACTGAACTAATGTAGGATGACCAGCAATGGACACACGGGCCGTGCACATCCCTTGAACATCAGGGGTCCTCCCATCAGCGACACGAAGTTTGTGGGAAGCGGCAGGCGTGAGCACTTTATGTAGGCGTCGGCGAAGGTTCGCACTCATTACAGAAATGTGCGCTCCAGTATCTATAAGGGCAGAAATAGGCACACCGTCAACGGCAACGTCTAACAAATTTTGTCTCGTCGGAAGCGTCAAGAGAGGATTTGTGGAGGGAGTCGAAGATGCAGCGTCACCTCCGGGCGCTGCACCGTTTAGTTTTCCGGGTAGGCAGGAGCGGGGTTGAATGGAGATGACGGCCTGCGAGTCTGCGGTGAGCGAGACGACTGGCGACGTCCTGGAGGCGAACGCGACTGATGACCATGCGGTGACGGAGATCGGCTGTTGAACCTTCGGTAGTTGTTTTGCGGAGAAGGCTGCACGGCAGACGCGAAGCGGGTGCTTTCCTGTCGGTAGTGAGGTTGAGATGAAGTCCGAGGTGGCGACGACCAGCGGTAATTGCAGTAACGGACGACATGACCGATACGGTGGCAATGAAAACAAATTGGTCGATTGTCGACGGTTCTCCACGCCGCAGGGTCGCGAGATCGGGCCGTGAACTGCTGCTCGCGATAGGACGAGGGTGGACGCCATGAAGCTCGCTGCGGGCTGTGCAAAGCGCACACCGAGGGAATACCTATGCTGGCGAGTTCTTGGCGGACGATGGCTTGAACCATGTTAGCAGTGAGTGGGGTGGTGTCAGTTGCAGCGGTGTGAGCCGGAGCAGAGGCAATGGCTTCAAGTTCGCGCCGTACAATTCGGGTCACCTGATCCGATGAATCCAGAGGTGGTGGCTGTGTTCTTGCACGGTCTTCGCAAGATGATGTTGCAGCCGTATTCGGAAGGCGGGTGAACACGCTGTTAATCCGCCGGCTCTTCGCTTGCTCAAAGCGCCGACATTCTTTTATAATGGCGTCCACTGTAGAAAAATTTTTGCAGATGAGGAGGTTGAATGCGTCATCCGCAATCCCCTTAAGAATATGCCCGACCTTGTCAGCCTCCGGCATATCGGCATTGGCTTTGCGACACAACGACAACACATCTTCTATATAGGAGACGTAAGACTCGGTCGAGGTCTGCGCCCGAGACGCGAGCATTTTGTTCGCGGCCATTTTTCTTCCAATCGGCTTTCCGAACAGGTCTAGCATTTTCTCCCTGCACACTGCCCAACTCACAAGTTCTGTTTCATGGTTCTCATACCACGATTTGGCGGTTCCCCTAAGATAGAATAACAGGTTTGCCAGCATAAGAGTCGGGCCCCATCGGTATCGAGTACTCACACGTTCGTACTCTGCCAGCCAATCTTCAACGTCAACTTCATCTGGATCGCCGGAACCGCTGAACGTGCCAGGATCCCGCGGGGGTTCGAGCACAAAGGTTGTGGTCGCAGAAGGAGATGTAGTTACCGCATCATCTCCGGCCGCAGGAACACCAGGAGCAGATGCAGACGCCGTACTCTCCGTCATCGTTGTGGAATGACCCTTCAAACGTCGGCCGCTGCGAAGTTCCGTTGCGAGGCGGTTACCCAGCACGCTTCCACCAAATGTGACGGAGCGAGGTCTTGGCTTACAGGACAGCGTCCACCGAGAGTCGGCAGCCGAACAAGATGTCTGAGTTGCCTCTCGTGCAAGCGCCTAACGCACAGGCGTCTTCTTCATCTTCGCTAAGTGCCACGCTTGCTCCTGTCGATGATGCACCGTAACAATATGCTACCCGTAGGACGCTGTCTCTGAGCGCGCTGTGCCTAGATACATTTCGACCTTTGAGTGCTGACTTTTTTGAGTACTCGTTTTGTTGTTTGACAATTGAGGTATTCGGGTTCAAAATACTTTCTTTGTCGTTTTCTACTGGGAGGCTGCAAGTGAACGTCGCAAAACGTATTTGACAAACGAAACGGTTCATTGCAATTCTGGACTTACCGTTTCTTTCTATGAGGTACCAATCGACCATATAGGAAGTTGTCACATTCATAAAAATCTCGCTGACACATTCTTGCTCTTTTAAGTCAAGACTTAAAACAAGCGCTTTTGTCTCGATGCTCTGGGTTGCCTTCTTGCTCAAATCTATTAAAAATGCTTCATTCGGAAGTTTCCACAGCGTAACAGGCCATGGCATGTGCCGAAGAAATTCCTCGTCGTGTTCCCCCCAGAAATTTCTGCAAGTAACCAGTGCCACATGATCACGCTTAGAGATGACGGTACACAGTCTTGTGAGAACCCGGTCATTAGACTGTATGCCTCCACATTGATGATCTTGGCCAGTCACAAGTAGATAGAGCAGGCTTTTGACTGTCGCCACAGTCCACCACCCGTGCATTATTGTATAATCTTGATGGAAAATGAACAATAAGGATATCCAGCGTGTACAAATATTTCAGACGAAGGAGACACTTGCACACGAGATGAGCTCTCACTTATGTGACAGCACCTGACTGTCGCCGGATCATGCAGTTCAAAAGGAGATCGCAAAAAGGCGTGATTTTACTTATAGACGCACTGTTGTTATCGGGCAGAAAATCTAGCACCGAAGCCGAACAGCCCCTACGCTAAGTGAATACCCGTGAAATTATTATGTTTCCATATATATGTATCTGCATTTTGCATTCATGACCCCTTCACTTATCACTCTCGCTTCTCGCATCCAATAGACTGGGTGACTCTTAATGACGACATTTTCAAAGAGCAGGACTGCAGCTCTCGTCATTGAGACACACAGCTCAGTAATTTATTTTATTCGCTTAAATACTTTATTGTCAGAACAATATGAACTAGATACGAATCAGGTTTCGATCGGGCGTGCAGGCCTCACTAAAACTTTCTGCCAGAATATTCATCGTACGCCACTTGAAAGCTTTGAAAATTGATGTCCTATCATTTCCAGTAGAGAATAACCTTCCTGCCTTCATATGATAGTTGAGGTGGTGTGTGTTCTATACCACTCTTTTCTACTTAAATCGTATGCAGGAGAACAAAATAGTGCTATCGTTGTGATATTCACAGCAGAACGTCTACTAATGTGCATCTACGTCCGCCTGCATTAACATTTTGCACTTGGCATACATTGATATTCAGTCGCAGTCCCACCTTTGCGCTTAGAACGGCAGGGGCCAGTCAAATAACCGAAGAGCGATGCCTGAAATTATAGGATCAAATATGGTGCAGAAAACGCAGTTGTTCGAAATCACCAAGCCGCGCTTAGCACAGCATGGACCAATCAATACACTGTGAAGGAAATATAGCTAGAAGAAAAGAATATGTTAAGCTACAAAAATGAAAACTGTCGAAATGCCGACGCCGATGCCATAGTTCTCCTTCCGAGCGAATGCTCTTAACACACTGATTGTTCATAGCTACAATAATGCGCATAAATACAAAGTTTTACGCATGTAATAATGCACGCAGCGTAACGCCAAAAAGTATCAGCTAATGAGGCACAACATGGTCAGTCTAACTAGGCTCTGTTGCAGGGCGAAGGCTTCTCTCATTTTCTGTAAGCTGTAAAACTTTTCATCTCAACTGTCACTCAACTTTCTGTCTCTCCTTCGCGAGTTTGCCTTCTCTGAGAAACCTGTTAGTTACCCTTATTGACTAGCCGTTATCCTGCCTACCCACCAGGTGACCATTGTCTATATAATATTGATTTCAAGGAGGATATAAATAACCACCGTTTGTTTCTTGACCCAATCTGCTCTCTAGCCGCTTCTTAACGTTAAACAAGGACGAGAGAAGATAGAACGCGATTGCAGCCAGCGGCAATTCTTCGTAACACCGCTATTACGGGATGGATTTCAAACTTTTGGGGGCAAAGAATTCGTAAGCTAATAAGCGCTTTTAGTTGAAACATTCCAAGGTCACTTGAAAAAGTCTTCAGGGCCCCGTTACTCAATGCTGCGTCAATGCAGAGGAGCAAACTGAGAGACACACAAACAAAATTCCGGGGAATTTAAATGGGTAATTGAACAATAAGCACGAGTTTGGCAGACACGATGTCTCATAGTAGCAACACGCCAGAGACGCACGGCCATGGTCAGCTAGTATAGTGCTGCATGTTTCGATCTGTGACAACTCGCTTTTTGTGTGACCAGCTTCTTCGTTGTGAATCGTTTATTAGCTCTTAATGTTTTAGGTCATATTGCAACAGTAACTAGCCCCCTTCGCTATCTTTTTCCAGTGGGAGCTTTCTCGCTGCTCCAAAAGTGACGAAGTACTGTTGCTGTTGGGTCAGTAGACGGCAATGCACTGCCACCTACTGATTTGTGAGTTGGTTTCTCAACACTATCCACCTTACTAGTTTCGCCATAAAAATAACCACTTCAACACCTTGAACATGCCAATGAAGTCATCACGAGAGCCAATCCCCGCCGTGGTGGTCTAGTGGCTAAGGTACTCGGCTGCTGACCCGCAGGGCGCGGGTTCGAATCCCGGCTGCGGCGGCTGCATTTCCGATGGAGGCGGAAATGTTGTAGGCCCGTGTGCTCAGATTTGGGTGCACGTTAAAGAACCCCAGGTGGTCTAAAAGCCCTCCACTACGGCGTCTCTCATAATCATATAGTGGTTTTGGGACGTTAAACCCCACATATCAATCAATCAATCACGAGAGCCAATGTTGCTGCACACTGATTAGTCTACATTGTGTGCTTTGATGTGCTGTCAACTTTCTTTTGATTGTCTCAAAGAAATCTCTATTCCCGTGATCCTAGATACTCTAACTGTCTGTAATCAACTACGGGATGTCCGCCGCTTGCTGCAGGCTTGCCTCCATGTCTCCTGCCGAGCCGTGTGACGCCCATATGGTGATGTCGTCGGCGTACAGCGCATGCTGTATGCCTTCGACTTTCGCCAGCTGAGCGGGGAGTCTCATCGACGGCGCAGTCGTTGCACTCCACGCTGTCGGCCATCCCTATTTTAAATGAGTAGGCATTGGTGAAGCCCAGACGCAGACGGCACAACACTGCACCTTCCTTCCTAGAAAGACCAGAGGGTAGCCGCAGTCGTAGAGATGGATCGAGAGAATATAGTCGATGATGTGCGAACTGTGATGACTACCACTTCTGGAGTGTCAAAGTTTAAAGTTTATTGGAAAAAATAATAATAGTAAGTTTTACCAAGACCTCGGCTACGTGGTGTAACTTTATATAAGTAAGAGCTATAAATGTCAAATAAAAACACCGGAATTTACAGAACGTGATGACAACATTTGATGGTGTTTAATGCGATGGGATATGTACTGCCTCTACAAGACCAGTTGGTGACGCGAGGTGGTATGTAAAAATATTTTGAGAAATCGAGTCAAATGGTATACATTTCGATGGAATAAAAAAATAGAATGCCTAGGGTAGATTTAATGAAGGTATACAGGCAACGCGATTATTGTAAGAAAGTATGAAACGAACGGAGTGATTCTGAACAAGTTCAAGAGAAATATTGGTGTTATACTAGTGCTATTGAAATTAAAACGGGAACACACTGCACAATATCAAACTATAATAAAGAGATAACTCATTTTACAGATCATTCAAATAAAACTTTTGTACATTTGCTTGTACAGCCTCCCTTTGGATTCACTCTTTCAGTCGGATGCTCACTATGCTGAAAGAATAAACTTTTTCTGAAATATACTGGCTTACATCACTAATTTTCATCGAATACTCCGAAAAACGTGCATTTATTGAACAAGAAAGAAAGGTTTTGTCAGTAAAGCCTGAAACCACACTGCAATCGAACCATTGAAAACCGCTCCTAACAACCGATCATCTAGAGCCTCCTGATTGCAACCAATCTTGGTTTTATTCTGCCATACCTACGTAACGGCAATTTTTCCAAACAAATTAGCAATGTTGCCTAATTATATATGAAAACACGACTTTCTTCCAAGTAATTTGTCGGAAATTGAAGCGCTCGTATCAATTTATTTCACCAAAAGCTTTTACATAAACAACGTAGGTATAAAAAAGCGTTTTATTTAAAACTAAAATCCGTTGCCTCAAAGGTGATCGTTTTGTTGTTATTGTCATAACTGGGCTCCATTGTTGGTTGTCACAAAGAGGCATTTAAAACGTAAACCACTCTTGTGGCTACTGCCGGCATTTATTATCTATCTATCTATCTATCTATCTATCTATCTATCTATCTATCTATCTATCTATCTATCTATCTATCTATCTATCTATCTATCTATCTATCTATCTAGCTATCTATCTATCTATCTATAGATAGATAGATAGCTACGTACATGGCAAGTACACTTTTAGTCAAATCCTGGCTAGACTACACGCCTGCAGGCAGGAAAGCCCCGCCGCGGTGGTTTAGTGACTACGGTATTCGGCTGCTTACCCGCAGGTCGCGGGATCGAATCCCGGCGACAGCGGCGGCGGCTGAATTTCCAATAGAGGATGAAATGTTGTAGGCCCATTTGCTCAGATTTGGGTGCTGAGCCCCAGGTGGTCGAGATTTCCGGAGCCCTCCACTACGGCGTTTCTCATAATCATATGGTGGTTCTGGGACGTTAAACGCCGCAAATCAATCAATCAATGCAGGCAGGAAATTCAGGCAAATTATCGGCGCTTCTACGCGGCTCCGTAGCCGTGCCCCAGAGGAACAGGTCCGATTGGAAGTGGCCTTCAGAATAGCCAAGGTTTTTGGTCAAATTTTTCCTGGCAAGTTATGGCCTGTGGTTTGGTGTGACATTTCCATAGGTGGCCCGGCCCTGAGGTGGTGGCGAAAAAAAAGCATTATTTTACGCTTTTGAGAGTAGCTTCTCGCCGATAATGCAGCGGATATGATGACTACAGGTACTTATTAGTATCCCAATCATCTACATTCGCGAAGTGAACATGCAAAGCACACACAGCACTGGAATCGAGCTCGAGACCGCATGCACGAGAAGCAGATAACTTACTCGGGTATATATCTGCCGAGTGGCTTTTTGCAAACTGTCGGCGGAACCTTGAACTGTTTTTGTGCCATATGCATGCATTTGATCAGCGAATATTTAATAAGGTTCATGAGCTCGAGACAACCGTGATGAGCGCTGTCTGCTCCGACTTCGGTTCGTTATGCACCGTTCCGCAAGAACGATTAACGTGTGTTGGTGCGTCGTTCTAGTGTTGCCCCGTGAACCGAGGGTGTTACGCTCACCGAAATTCGCGGACGAAGCTGTGTTCGGCTGTCGAAACCTGCGCATGTTTCTCGCCCGTGCGTGTGCTCTGAGAAATTTCGCTGATTTGTGTCTGGAGCTACACGCGTGTCAGTGACAGCAGCCTATTCTCAGCTGTTTGAAGACAGTGTGCTTTCGCGCGTAAACGTTTCATGGGCATTTCAGCGTGCCTACTCTAACATTTGCATTTCGTACGCGCGAACTGCCATGACCTGAACGCTGGGCAGCAGCGTCTTCTTAATTCTGCCATTAGAATTTGTCCGTATTATTTCGTATACAGAGTGGTTTCTATTCATTTTAAGTTTTTAACTGATCCTACTTATGGGGAGTGGCTACTCTTACCTTTATTCAGCATCACACCGCTGTTCAATTGAATGCTGAAACACGCGCCTAGGTCAAGTATGACGTACAAAAATTAGCGACGGGCAGGTTGGTATCTCTCCAAATAAATAATGCTTTCGCACATCTCTTTCGTGAAGGTCCGCGTGCAGTTGCGTTCAAGAAATGGTGCAGAACGAACC
Source organism: Rhipicephalus microplus (assembly GCF_043290135.1). Lineage (NCBI taxonomy): Eukaryota > Metazoa > Arthropoda > Arachnida > Ixodida > Ixodidae > Rhipicephalus > Rhipicephalus microplus. The sequence goes on along the minus strand of NC_134701.1, from coordinate 170,326,480 downwards.
TCAATACTTTTATTATTACTGCATGCAGTTGCTCTTAAGAAAATTGGAATTTTTATAGCTGGTACATTACCTCCACAGCAGTACACTGGTTGTCTTGGTCGTGATTCACTGTTACAAATCTATGCTGGAATATGAGAACTGTGCCTAATATTCAAAAGAGTTAGCAAATGCCGGTAACATACGCTCTCCTTCTGACTTCTGCACCTGACTTCTGACTTCTGTACTTAATGTTCATCATGAAATTACGCATCCACTAATCAAACATCAACCAATAGATTTTCAATTTTGATCTCTCTTGGTCTCGCTGCCTACGGTTTGTTTCTTTTTTGCCATGTTTTCCTAAAATCATCAGTTCAACTTGTTTTGTAGAACATGAGCATCAACATACATGGGCCAGTGTTTCAGCAAGCTGTCGCGCAAGCATTAGTACTCTTTTATTTAGTGAATGACACAATGTCATACCTAGACAACTGATAAACGGGAAGTTGTTTGTACTCTTTTATAGAAATCAAAAGAGTAACAATGGGACTGCACATCTCAGTGTTTGCCCGAATGCAGAGAGATGTATGCTATCGTAAATAATGTGTGCCGCATCGCACTGGAAAAAGGTTCTGTCCCATACCATATTGTAGAAAAACGACTATCACAAGACAGCAGGACGAAACGGTGACGCACAAATGCCACGGCATGCAGGCAACATGCAGGCGATGGTGAACGTGGTATGGTGGCGCCGGGCCCCCAGCTGGCACAGCGGAGGCCGGGGGGGGGGGGGGAGGTGGAGGGGGACGGCGTTTTTCTCTCTCTCTTTTTTTTCGCACTCACGCTTGGGGCTGAACGGTTCAGCGTAAGTTGATGATGCCTGCTCCTGGCGTCAGACTGGCGCGACAAAGACGGCAGATCGTTTTGTGTTATTTCGCAGCATGTTCGTGAGAGTGAAAGAGGAAAATTCTCATTTGGTTCCGGTAGAAAGGCATTTGAATGTCTTTTATGGAATGCGATACTTTGCCTTGCGCACTCTATGTTGAAACGTTTATTAGCACCGAATAATTTTTTATTCAAGCGTTTTAGTGTTCAGTTAAACCAAGATGACGATTTCTTTTCTTTTACTTTACGTGCACTTTTCAAGTCACGCATTTTGTTTGTCAGCAAGAGAGAGTTTTCGTTGACTGAACGTTTAAAAGTCATAGAGAAAATTTGTAAAACATATTTCCTAGTTTGATGGTATAGCTGCTTACTTTTGTTTGCCGTGAGAGTAACCGCTTGTTTTTTTTTTCTGGGGTGCAGCAAGTTCAAAAATATTGAATCAAGAAGTACCCAGTGATCACTAAGGCCGGACATGTAACTGATGAAAATGTGTCAGGATGAGAAGTGCGAGGTTAAGTATGTTCCATGAATTTTAGTTTTGGCGTGTAGGCCTGTTAAAACGTTGTTTGAGTCCGAACACGAGACAGATGTTTATGAATTCGTTTTCAGTGGCTTTTGCCGAAGTGGGTGCATCGGGGTTAGATGATTCAATGAAAGAAAAAGTGATGTCACCAAGCACAATAATAGGTGACTGGCGATGCCGTGTTATGACACAATAGAGCGCCCCATGATAATCTGCCTCAAATTACATGTGAGAATCAGGCGAGCGGTAGCAGCCACCAATTATAACTGGTGGGTTGAAGGCAGTACTCTCAACAAACGTAGCTTATAATGGTGTGCTCACTTGCATTTCTACTCATTCAAGGTATTCATGAGCGCCTATCAGCATCACACTGCCATTTCTGTTGGGTTGATTATGTCGAAAGATGCCAATACTAAGAAATAATGATGAAATCTCAGGGTTGTGAATGAGCAGTTAGAATAAGTTTGAACTGGTAGTGCGGTAAAAGTTATCGAGAGCGTCAAGTTTCGATAAGATGATTCCGATGTCGGTGTAAGTACTAGCTGATAGTAAGTAGAAAAATTCGTGCTTGCAAGATGGAGCAGAAAGAACAGTTTTTGTGTTTTTGTCAAATCAGTGAAGTTGCTTAACGATGAATAAGTTATCGTACCGAAGTCGGTATGGCTCCTGTTGGGACTCGGTAAATGGAATAAAATGTCTTCTAGCCTGAAATGTATTGGCGGAATAGTCTTCAGAGAATCTGAAATTCAAGTCTTTAAGCATTTTAGTGCTCGAGAGTATTCAGTGTCGTACGATCAAGTAAACAAATCTTATAGCGATCGGTCTATTTATTCAAAGTTTACATCAGCTCAATCTCTGAGCCCTTTCTACATCCATGAGCTCAACGACAGCGTTCCATTGTATGCTGGAGTGTTCCTTTATTAATGCTTTGTATTGAGTCCACGGTTCACTTTCAGCATTCCTAAGGCCAATAGGCACTAAGTTTGATCAAAGTGCCCAATCTTCGAAATATAACAGCCTGGATTTAATCAATGAAATGTAGTCTGTAGCGTTGGTAAGTGTATAAATATCATTGACTGTTTTTGCTCAGCAGCTACTGCCAAGCAGTGTTTTAAGGGTGAAGCTCCCAAAGATGTGAGTCTTTCCATCTCTTCTATGTATGTACGTGACAACCTATAGTTTTCCATTTTCCAAGTCCCCAATACTTCGTTCTTGCAAACATGCCACTATGCCCCATAACCGAACCACCACTTCACCGACCATAAACAAATACAGTTGAGAAGTAGCTGATGTCAAATGCAAGACGGCCATGTACTTGTATCCAGGTGCGCGTTGAAGAACCATAGATTGTCCCACTGTGTTCATTGTTCGTTTGTACGTGACCGGCCACATTTCCTCCTTTGCAAACTGCTCACTACTTCGTCCTTGCAAACATCTCGTTACGCCCCATCACTGATCGACCGCTTCAGCGACCATAGAGCACTTTTAACGAAGGGCGAACGAGAACAAAAGCGACGTCTAGCTACCACTTACAAATAACCAAATTTCGTGTGTAAATATGTACAGTGTTTACCTCGCCTTTGATGATATAGGGGGCGATGTTCGCGGATAATTCACAGTTTAGCAATGAAACCTTCCAGCGCGTCGCCCCCACTCATCATCATTCACTTAATGAATATGCTGTGATTTTTTTTCTATTTTATTGAAGCGCTTACTGGTATTATCAAAAATCTCGTCACTTAACGTTAATTTATGACGAGTAGACTTGATCTCGTTTAGCAGTGCCACTTGCCTGGAGCGTATCTTGTTGAGATATCGGTGGTTTAGTTTCCGTGAGCGTTAGCGATATCTTCTGATAATACAAACAACTGTGCAATACTATTTGTAAAATGTCTAGCAACTACAATACAATACAATGGGTTCGGTAGAAAAACATGCCAGAACAACGAGTGCGTGTATTGAGCGACCAATATTAGTATTTTATCTGCAAAGCGAATAGACGTTCAAGATTAGCGTTGACTCAATACGCTGCAGTGCCACCGAAGCCATGGAAAGCCACGAGTTTGTGTTTATATAGCGGGAATGCGGTGAGAGAAAGGTTGATGGCCGATTACTTATTTATCGCCAGTTCTACAAAAGACAGTCATAACCATTGCGATTGTGCAGTTGGGGATATAACCGTGCAACAATGCCGTTGTAGAATTCCGAAAAAGACTGTCATGCCCTCCCATTAGGTTACCATTCATGCTGCGCATTTTCCCAAACCAGATAAACGGAAGTGTGCAGTACGTAGGTAGAATGTTTCAGTTGTGGGATACTAAAAAGGATGCCAGCGGTAAAGAGCAGTTGGTTCATACCATCGAAGCTGACTGTTGTTTGCTGTGGCTGAGGCATCGAAAACGAGCTTCAAGCAGGTGGGAATGCCGGGGAGCCAAAATGCTTGTCATTCCTTGGTAGTAAATCTATCGTCAGTAGGTACGGAAACAAGAGCACTTGCAAAACAAATGGGCGTTCAAAGGGCGCGTTGAATCTTTACGCTGCAGTTCCGCAGAATCTGACTGAAATCACCAGGACGCTATTTTCCACCACTAACCTTTCTGCCTTCATATAAAAGACCGGATCATAATTTTGATGACCTGGACAGGAGCACGATACTGAAAAGCTGTGAGTGAGAAGTGTTAAACTGTGTCATAAATATGTCAATGTGAACTGCAGCATCACAAGTAACCTGACCGCAAATGCACAAAAATGATCAGAGATTCATATTCATTACGCTGGACCGATAGAAGGCAGGATGATTATACTGAAGTTGTTAGACATTGTTTTCGTATTTAGGCCCCATCAGTCAATATGCCACAACGGCACGCACAATCACTGCAGCATGGGGGCCATGTCACGCAGATTCGACGTTCCGCTAACGATTAATTTGTCTCTCATTACGGTACGTGACTTACGAGTCAGGAGGGAGCCACATACGTGCTCGACAACAGCACATCAGTACGCGTGTCGGACAACAGCCCGGCAACAGCGAAAGTAACACAGCATTACGTGCGGGAGTCCATCGCATAAGCATAATTTCTGTCTGACGACAAAATCAGTGTTTGTATATGAAGAAGCATGTCACAAATATTGTCATCTTTCTGATTATGAATTGTGCAGATTGGTTATTTATTACAACTGTACTGACCGAGACAATGCGTTTGTGCCCTAAAGATTGTGTCACTTCATTAGCCATACGCATTATTTTTAGATCCTTTAAATAAATCACGCATAATTCAAGGACGACGCCATGAATTCAGTTTACGAGCGGGTATATGAATTTCATGGATTTCATACTTTATTTTTCATGTATTGGATGCTATAGAAAACTTCAAGACGCCGAAACCATTGAATTTTGAAGGAGCACATCCTTGATCTTCAATATGGTTTCAAGGACACCTGAGAGTTTCGAGTGAAACCGACACAAACAAGTCCGCAAGCGTACACGAAGTAACAAAGGTGCAGGGCAAAAACTTATGTATGCTATATGCTTTTGGAAATATTACAACTCCACCGTGCAGGTGTTTTATGGCGTCAAGACATCGAATACTTATTAGGGCGGTACGCTGAAGAAGACCAAAAGAAAAGACGTCCTCTCGGGCTAACGCACAAATCGATGGGAAGTCGCAACAGTACGTGCCGTTGCATACCGGCGAAGTGTGTCGTTTGCATACTCGTGGTCTTGGTGAAACCAGGCATAGAGCTCATACGTGAGATTCCATCAGCCTCTCATTAAGTAGCCGTGGTTTTAATTGTTGCAGTACTTAGAGGAGCAGAATGGCCCACAGCCTTCGCAATAAGGGGATATGCGCTGGTCCGCTTCGAAAATTTCAAGTGTCTTAGAATCATTTCACGCAGTATCCTTTTGGCATTCAAGCAATACAAGACTCCCAACTTCCCCACTCACGTACATTTTCAATGAATGAGTTCAATGTATTACAGAAAGCATACAATTGTCTCTTAAAAATAGAGCTCAAGCACACTTATTGTACCTGTTTGAATGCATATCAGGCAAAATATTTTCACAACTTCCAACTGAACACTATGCAATGAAAATATTTCAGTGGAAATTCCTTCTTGTTCGATTCACAGCCCTCTCTGCTTCGATCATAAACGACTTCCGGGGGGAGGGCACTATGATACACTGAGTTTCATTGATGGGATCTTCTATTATGGTTTGGGGTATATACATGGTCTCTCACGAAACTTGAATCAGGGTTTAAAAATATGCCGGAACACGTAATTATGAACCCATCAAATGGATGTTACCGTTGCCTGGAGTTTCTCACACTATTTTTTGTCTCAGCGACAGAGTGAGACATAGAGAGAGAAAGTACTGGTGTCAGTCACCTGGCTTCCTGTAGACTGAGGTTGAAAACTTAAGGTTCAATATTTTCAGTGAAACCTCGAAGAAGTTATTAGCAGAAGCCGAATATAAATGTGAGAATGAAAATTTTTGTGTTTTCGAAACCAACGTAGAAATCTAAAATCTATAAGCTTTCTTCATTGCAATAAACTATATATATATATATATATATATATATATATATATATATATATATATATATATATATATATATATATATATATATATATATATATATATATATATATATATATATATATATATATATATATATATATATATATATTCTAGTAGATCCTCCGTGAGCGGTCACAACGTGGTTTATTTCGACGTTTCGGCCTAGAGTCTGGCCTTCATCAGGCCAGACTCTAGGCCTCAAAGTTGTTGCGGGCGCTGGGTTGACAGGTCGGGCAGAAGGGCGAGTGACCGGAGAGGATGTAGCTGAGTCTTGAGTGGTCATGATGATTCCTGATGAAGGCCAGACTCTAGGCCGAAACGTCGAAATAAACCACGTTGTGACCGCTCACGGAGGATCTACTAGACTATATGCAACGCTACGGCCACTCAAACACCATGCCTGCCTATATATATATATATATATATAAATATATATATATATATATGTACGTGTCAATGCTTGGAGCTGAAGAAGACAAAGCAGATAGACTGGCGCAAGCTAATCTGTGTAGCTGACGCTAGAACTGATGGGAGATGCGTCTGCTTTTAGCTTGTTAGAACCGGTGACATTCTTGAATGATCGCATCAAGAGATGACACATTGTTGAATACCAACAAGTTGAACGCATTGTCGGTGATACCCTTTAGGATATGCGCAACCTTTTCAGGTTCAGACATATTTTCGTCAGCTTGGCGGCATAGGGAAAGGACAGCCTGAATATAACCGATGTAGGGCTCCGTGGAAGATTGTGCGCAAGTCGACAACTCAATTTTCGCAGCTTCACGACGACCAGAGATGTTGCCAAAAATCTCACGGATCTTTGCCTTGAAGCTGTCCCAGCTTGTTATGTTATACTCGTGGTTATCAAACCAAACACGAGGGGTTCCGTCGAGATAAAAGATGACGTTTGCGAGCATAAGAATGGGATCCCACCTGTAAGTAGCGCTGACGCGTTCGTAGAGGCGTAGCCACTAGTCGACGTCGGAACCCTCGCTGCCCGAAAATACGCCGGGGTCTTTGAACGCAGGAAGCGTCACGAAAGTTGTTGCGGGCGCTGGGTTGACAGGTCGGGCAGAAGGGCGAGTGACCGGAGAGGATGTAGCTGAGTCTTGAGTGGTCATGTTGTAAGCCGCGAGGCAGCGTCCGCTTCGGAGTTCCGTAGCGAGGACGGGGATCGCACAACTCCACCAAATATGTTACGAGAAGGAGACTGACTCAGAGGGGTAGTCACGGATGTATTTTCAGCCGGTTAGGCGAGCCGCGCCAGCCACACAAATTAGCTCGCGCCAGTCTATCTGCTTTGTCTTCTTCAGCTCCATGCACTGGCACGTAGCAATATATATATATATATATATATATAAATATATATATATATATATATATATATATATATATATATATATATATATATATATATATCGGACAATACTGCATAATTGTAAAACCTAGTACATGTAGAGAGAGACACTCTTTAGGGGAACAGCAAAGAGCCTATGCAAATACTGGCATACTGTTGTGTGTAAAGGCGCGTAGATGTCATGCAGGTTAAAGCTTTTCCGTAGAAAATATTGAACGATGAACCAAAAAGAGCAAACATTTCGAAGATTCAGATCCTCTAAAAAAATAAAAATGAGCTATTTTTCATTCACAGATATTAAACTTCTTTTTGCAGATGGTTTTATGGCTCATGTAGCTGCACAACTAAACACGAGCAGAAAATCGTCGTCGAGTTCCGTTCCGCAGTTTCGTTAAAATAATGGTTACTTTGATATTTTTATATTGCAGATCTTTTCGGCTCATAGTCAATGTCAGCCTAGTTTCCTCTTCTCTATTTTGTTTGAAACCCGCACCATTGCATTTAGGCATAAGAAGATACACCATACTTAATATATTCTATCGCGCTTATTATGGAATGCGCAGGTATTTCCCCATCAACAAAAGTGAAGAAGAATAGCGTGATGGCAATAACTCTTTTGATCATAATGAAATAGTTGGAAGCGCAAAGCAACGGGACACAAGAAAAGAGACAAACAAGCGCAGACTGAAACCCAGTTTATTCAGAGAAGAAATAATATACCAGATGGATGAGAAAGGGAAAAACTTGGGAGAAGGTTCCACCATATTCAGGTGTCGACCAGAAACGAGATTTCACAATCTAACAGTGATATAGACTGTGAACTGAATGAACCGTCAGTTCACCGTCTATATCACTGTTAGATTGCGAAATCTCATTTCTGGACGACACCTGATTATGGTGGAACCTTCTCCCCAGTTTTTCCCCTTTCTCATCTTTCTGGTATATAATTTCTTCTCTGAATAAACTGCGTTTTAGTCGGCGCTTGTTTGTCTCTTTTTTTGTGTCCCGTTGGTTTTCGCTTCCAATTATTTCTTTATGAATTTGTACGAACTAGCCCGCCTGTCAACCCTTCTGCAATTTTTTTCGTCATGTTTGTAGTGCACACAGAAATCGGGGGGCTGCATATAGCGAAACTCAGTGGGTGTTATAATCAGGCAAATAGGACACATTATTGCAGATATTGAAGTTCCTAGAATTTTTAAAAAAGAAACGTACGATTTCAGCGGAACTTAGGGCGCCAGCTCTTGGCACTTACTTGAACGAATATTTTCACCACTTGCTTGGAAAAAAAATAGATGGCGCAGTCTGCTCTACGTCGGATTGAGCGGAGACGCCAACGGTTGGTAAACGTGAGTTAACACGTCACCGGGTCGTTGAGCATGCTCCGACAGCTTTACAGCAGTATGACTATAAATCACAGTTACTGAACGCGGAACAAGCAGCTCTGCTTAGATTGTGTTTGCTTTTTGTAATTTTGTCAGTGTGCGATCAGAGCAAAGTCAGCGAAAACAGTAAATTGCCCGAATCACGGGAGACATCTAGAGCAAAGATGATTCTTTCCGTATTATGTTATGTGCAGTATAAAGTATATTTCATAACGCTTGTCATGACTTCCCGGAATATATTGCTATGTAAAAGTTGTAAACTCATTATCCTTTGCGCTTTACATGCCAAAGGCGATTGTGAGCGTTACGTATGGATACTTGCTTTTGTCTATTGCGTTGATGAGCATGCATGGTTCATTAAGTAATTTATTACACTAAACAGGTTACATGACCAGCCGCTGTCAGGAGAAAGTATACGGCGTCATCGTCATGACTAATCGTCACAGAAGAAAGCGGTGCAAGCACTACTGGGCTACTTGCGAACTACTGCCTGTTGAAACGCCTCTGAGTGGACTGATTTTGTGTGTGCATGTGTGTCGGTGTTTTTTCTCTTATTTATTTTTTAACTCTCTCTTTCCCTTTCAACCTCCTATTCCCAAACCCCAGTGTAGGGTAGCATACCGGATTCTAGCATCTGCTTAACCTCCCTGCCTTTCTTTTTTCTCGTTTTTCTCTCTTATTTGCGCCACACTGTCAAAGAGCGAACTGATCTATCTGCATTAAGCCAACCAGCGTGTCGACTACAGTTCTATAGTAGGTTGATAAAGGCGCTTACCCTAATGAAATGGAACATTTGTTTTACGGTTTTGATTATTTTTGCTTGGTATCCATTATATGGTTATTACGTGCCTCGCATCACCCAGTCTGAGTTGGCAGCCCACGCGACCAGTCGTGTAAACGACCAGTTCTTGCCGCTAAAAAGCTCGATGCAACCTTGAAGTCCTCCGTCAGTCATGGCGAGCATTCAGAGATTCCACTTCTCGTCGCCAGTGTTTTGTAGGGACATCGGAGACCCGTAGCGCACAGAACACACGAAACGGCGCGGCTAGTGGGAAACTGTCTTAGAAGCGAACGTATACGAGGTAGAAGAGGATGTGAGAGGATTGTCCCAAAATCAGGCATCACGTGAGCTCGAGAACGTCGGTTTTACCTGCAAGCGAAGCGCAACACTCGGAGTGGCTGTGTGTCGGTTGGTGTGAGCGAGTATGACGCTGCTTATATTGTGTAGCCGTCAAGATCCACCATGCTCATATATATGACAATAACTAGCTCTATACGCTGCGGAGTAGCAGACTATAAAATGACGCTTGCAGTGTACACCCAGCCATGGTGGTCTAGTGGCTAAGGCACTCGGTTGCGGACCTTGAGGTCGCGCGATCGATTCGTGGCAATTGCATTTCCGATGGCGGCTGAAATGTTGTAGGCCCATGTGCTCAGATTTGGGTGGACGTAAAAAACCCCATGTGGTCGAAATTTCCGGAGCTCTCCACTACAGTGTCTCTAATAATCATACGGGGATTTTGGGACGTTAAACTTCATAAATATAAATCAATCAATCAATCCGTGTGTAGAGCAAAGAATTTGAAACTTTCTTACTAAATGAGATCGGGCAATTTACGGTACAAGTTGCTCTACGTAAGATTTCGTGCCCGTTGCAGCTGACAATTACGATTGAAAGACAGAATCGGTATTGTTGAGAGTGAATAGAGTGTTGCTTGAACTTGTTAAAGAATGATAGGTTTTTTGTTTTCTTTTTCTGTAGAGCGCACTCAGGCTTCTACGTTCACTGGTAGTTCACTCTACGCAGTAATTCATCAACGTGTTGCGTAGACGCTTATGCCGTTTTCAGCTTAAGCTTGCGGCAGAATTCGAACACAGAGGTTGTGATAAAGGATGCAATATTTAAAGCTCAGAGAAGCATGAAACTATAAGCCCCTATTTGGCAAATACTATATTGAAAATTGTTGCAGAGAAAAAACATGACATCAAGGAAGCTATGGTTATTTGAAGCAAAGTGCTAGTTGTTATAATGCTTTGGTTAGAAAACGAATCGCAAACGGAAACGTGACATTCAATAAACGCTTCCACTCAGAATTTGGTTCATGAACTGCTTTCCTTGTCTTCTTTCATCTGTCTTTTCCACTATATTCTAACTTACCATAACGTTATGCATTCGCCGTTTAGGAATGCTGCAGTGAAGCATCATCTACATTGACTTTCACTTTTTTTCTGAGCTTCTCATGCAGTTATTCGCGATGAGGAGCAACATTATTACATTACTTGAAGTCTTGTATGTGGTACATTGTGGCTGAAGCAATTGCCGAACACGTAAGTACACTTGCTGACGCAACCTATACAATGCATGAAAAGGTTATGAAGGCCACCTCTCAGGGCCACCTGTTTTATTATCCAAACTGCGTGCAACAGTAAGGCGTTATAGGTTGCTGGTATTGCTCGGTGTTTTGGCCTGTATTAGAAAATTTATCGTGGCAGCTTGAAATAAAATGTGAGCTCAAGCGATTTTAGAAAGTGCATATTTAACTAGATTTGCTTAATATATTTCACACCAGCGCCTATGTAGTGAGAACCAAGAATTCGCAATTGTTAGAACGTTACTTGTCGCCGTTTCCTTGATCGAAAGTTTCGTCAGTCCTACCCCATATACAACAACACTGCAGGCACGTGAAGAAACAGCTCCGCCGCGGTGGTCTAGTGGCTAAGGTACTCGGCTGCTGACCCGCAGGTCGCGTGTTCAAATCCCGGCGGCGGCGGCTGCATTTCCGATGGAGGCGGAAATGTCGTAGGCCCGTGTGCTCAAATTTGGGGGCACGTTAAAGAATCCCAGGTGGTCGAAATTTCCGGAGCCCTCCACTACGGCGTCTCTCATAATCATATTGTGGTTTTGGGACATTAAACCCCACAAATCAATCAACGTGAAGGAACAAATGAGTTTTTAAAGAACCACCAGACCTGCGCTGAAGGCGCAGCACAGTCAGAGCGAAAGTTGGAAGACTTTGGGTGTCTTTTCTAAACACTCTTATTAAAAGCTTTTCTAAACAGTTGGTGACTGCTTTAAGCACACTTGCTAGGAACCCACTTCACCACAAAAAATCTGAAGTTTTTGTACACTAGGCCGGCATTCACTATGATATTCACGAACTTCCGTCTTCCTTTTGCTGTTCTAAAGCGCTTTATTACTCATACAAACCAGAATTATTTTCCGACATCCAGCAGCCTAAGACAAGTTTCCAATGAAATATCAATGACCAGCGTGGCTCTACGATAGCTTGATTGCTTGATATGTGGGGTTTAACGTCCCGAAACCACCATATGATTATGAGAAACGCCGTAGTGAAGAGGCTCCGGAAATTTCGACCACATGGGCTTCTTTGACGTGCACCCAAATCTGAGCACACGGGCCTACAACGTTTCCACTTCCATCGGAAATGTGGCCGCCACAGCCGCGATTCGGACCCACGACCTGCAGGTCAGCAGGCGAGTATCTTAGCCACTAGACCACAGCTTCGGGGTGTACGATAGAATACTGGGCTTGCGTGCAGGCGACCCTGGTTTGATGCCAGCTCAGTGTGTAGCGTTTTTATTGTCTTCATTGCTTGTTTCATTACGTACACCAGCGGCGGCTGCGACGGGCAACTGTGGCGTCGCACGCGAACCATGCCGTGATCTCACAACTGCTTTCACTGTATTATATTCAAGAAAAGCCCAATAAGAGTGATTATTTCAAATAAAACCGCTGCCTCCGTGCTGGTGCATTTGCTAAAATTCTTGGTTTTTTAGCTGTTCTCCGACATTGTCATGTAGAACATGCTGAATTTGTTAAGATGTTTAGCCTTGTTATATAAATTTGCGTTCAGGACACTTATGGCAATGCAGTTCCAATATTAGCGGGAAGTTTTGATCTCTGCCATCTTCTCTACATAGGACAATGTCTCTCAATATTTGAAAATATCTCTTTTTAGGCTTGCTTCTTCTACACACCTTAGTAAAAATGCAAAACTAAGTGTGCTATGCATAGGCCGTAAAGTCTTCCGCGATGCAACTGCGAACAAGGCCACACACCTCGAGTGATTGTACTTGCCAACTTTTGAAAATTGCCTTCGCACCTTGATATAATGAAAGCGAGCTCAAACTTTTATCCTGTAAATATTCTATTAAAAACTTTTAACTCGTCAAGTGTTCGACCAAGATACAGAAAAGAAAAAAAGCACTTCGGAGCCCGATAGGCTACCCTTCACTGGGGAAGGAGCAGAGGTAAGAAAAGTTACAGGAGCAGACAAAACGTTGCTTCTGGCGTGGCAACAGTTTGCAGGTAGAGAAACACGCTCGCAGACAAAATCAGAGCAGCGTTTTTATTTGTTTACGATACGTGAATGCATGGATCTTTGCGTCTAAATTGTCTACAGGAAAGACATTGGGCTAATATCAATATTTTCATGTGATTAAACACTGGAAGCTTTCGAAAACTGCAGCGATGGCATTCACCCGTCCCAACCTGCTTCAAGCTATTGACTTGTTACCTCTTGCTTATGCTGTATTGACACGACAGACGAAATCGCGCTTCGATCTGGGTAGCACCTACTACGTCACCACGCGTCGTGCACCCGTTCCAGCGTCCTCACTTCTATTCGCACGGTGCTATTCGTGAAACGATGGAGGAGTAAATTGCATTTGGGAACCTCAGGAAGCAATACCGAAATCCTTGCTTGTAGCGGCAATGCTGTTCTGTGAATGCTACCCGCGGAGAGATCCAAATCGCGTCGCATGTCACGAGACTGATCCATCCGCAATCATCTCCGCCATGTGAATACAGCTTTCGGAGCACAACAAGAGCCCTCACTAGAGCTCTGATTATGGCAACAATTGTGTAATTCTTCCGTGCATTTAATAGACGCCTACAACGCATCCCATAGTATCGAAGGCTTATGTCGTTCATTAGGACAATAAGTTTAGGAAGTTTACGATGTACACTGGGAAGCATCGTCAACAAACGGTAGTGTTTGTGCACACACGACACAAGTGGCCTAACTTCCTGCACTACAGCACTCAAGTGGTTTTCGTGAAAATGGGTCAAATGCGCAATCGATGATGCTCACTTTTAGGTGTGGTAGAAGTGATCCGTCCTAAATACCATCGTTACGCATTGTGACGTCCCGAGAAGAAAAATTTTTGTGAAGGTGTTTCCTGACGCAGGCCTGGTAGTTCAGTACTGGTAATGCATTCGTCAACGTTTTAAGCTACCCCATCCTTTACTTTACTTGTTTGCCGAACGATATATGAGAGTGGACTTTCACACCATATAATCGTATGCAGCACTGTCCCGTCGTTAACGTCAATGGCTCAGATGTTCTTGAAAATATCCAATTTAACTTTTTGAATTTCCTGTGGTAATAGTGCCATACACTTTTGCAAACATGGCTTTGGTTGAGGCTTTTCAATCGTCCATGGAATGAATTGGCTAGAAAAGAAAACATATTACCTCATTATTGCTTGAATATCGCTTGGCCAGATTGGACGATTCGTAGAACGTGTTCAGACAATACTTTATCATGCGTGTACATACCAGCTCATGGGTATTATCACAATATTTTGGCTGCTTACTTGAAACCTCGAAAAACGTTTGAGCTTCACCTGCGAAAGTATAACGCCGTAGCGCAATCAGTTCTTAAAAGAGAGCTGCTATTATAAAAAAAAACTAGTTGTGCGAAAAGCCTAATACTAATTGATATAGAAGGCAGCAATAAAACTAATAATGAAAATATGCAGGTAAAATACCAGTATAAATAAATAAGAAAGTAAGAAATAAGTATGCACTTGTGATATTACTTTGCAAGTCGTTTTGATTCTTTTATGCAATTTTATATCGCTACATATATACCAATATGTTGCAGTGACCCAGTGCCGACGCCCCTCGGGAGAGTAATACCGTCTCAAAACGCTGGAGCCCATGTTTTTGCAAAGGTGGTGACAAAAATCATTGCCCTAAATTTTTATTCCCGCGGTTTTCTGTGAAAAATTGTCTATGGTTTCTGCTTGTTTACACTATTAACAATGGGGAGAAAACAAAGCCTGGTTCCCATATATATAAAGAATCTAGATGAAATCCTGTATAAAATTTGAGTGAATATATCTTCAAATTTTCTTGTTCCACACCATCAGCTATACCACTGAACCTAAGGTGCTGGAAATATGCGCCATTTCGAACCGAAGAGTTGGTGTGCTCCTGTCGTATACGAAAATTTTAAAATCACGCGATTGTATATAGGAAGCAGAGTCTTAAAATATTCAGGACGGGGCTCTTAACTGACGCTGCTGCCAATTCGTTCATTGCTTCGTGTAGTGTTATCCAGTGTGACCTGACACCTACATTAAATGGCCAACACTAACATGATTCGACATATATATATGATATTCTTGTAAGCAAGGCGATGTCTTTGGTACTGTCAGAGCAGTGCAAACGGACAGAAAATCGGCCGGTATAACCACCGAAGAGATATTTGTTGGAAGCTTGCGTATGACCAAAATAACTGCCATTATTTCTAGCTGCATTAGGCGTAAAATTGGGCAGTCGGAGTGAAAACTACCAATTTAAGGCTGTTTAATAGATAGCCACTCCTGCTTTCTAAGCAGTGATCATGTTGTAATATCACTTCTCCAATATAGTTTTCTAAACTACTGTGCAATCCACATCTTGTGTGTGGAGCACACCTTTGATATCTACGTTATTTAGCCTGCTGTATTGCTTCTTATATGCAATCCTCTTGGTTAGATGGTGATTTTCCGCCCTCGGTGTTTTATTTGACTGCACCAACTGATACAGTGATCAGTGCACTGAATCATATTGGTCACTTATGTAACATACGCTGTCAGCAAGAGCTCGAAGGTTGTTATGTCCCTGATCTTTTCTTTTGTATATTTCATGCACGAAATAATCAACTAAGTTATCTAATATAGCGTTAAGCAGTGACTCCAGGTGTTCAACTTATCTTGCGAGTTCGGTGTTAGTGAACAGGTTGTGCAAGCAAAACCACAAGGTAACACTTATGAGCAGTAGCTGCAGGTCAGCACGCAACATGAACGAAAATATTAGGATAAAAACTCAACATGTAACTGAAAGAACAGATTCTCAAAAATTCTCCAAATCCCATGGCTGCTGCTCTAGAAAGTGGTTCATGTGCGTTGATGGCTTTCTTATAAAGACTCCGCCGAAGTGATCACAGGCGCAGATGTTCCCGTGCAAATATGGGGATGCTCACTTTCACACAAGGCAACAATAGTGAGTAGACCGCCCGGTAGCAGCGTAGCGCAGGCGAAGTCATGCACAGGAGGACCGCGCGTCCAGGCACGGGTGAATGCTCGCCAGCTGGAACAGCTGGACTGCACTGGTCTCTAGCGAGAAAAAAAAAACAGATTTTCAGAAGGCGTCACATTCCCGCAGCCACTGCTCAGAAACGCCATTCAGTTCAATTATGAGTGAAATACAACACCGGTTCTCTTTGTTTCTACTTTCAAGATTGCTTCTTGATGCGAAGTTGCATTAGATATGTCTCATTGCAACATATGCGTTGCAATCATTCTGAGACATCGCTAACCTACCAGGTCCTACAGCGCCTTTAGTAGATGCGAGGTTGAAGCTCCACCTATATTAGCAGCCGTCATCACTTAGTGGTCATGCCGTTGCATAGCCAAAGACGCGGTCTGGACAGCAACTGAAAGTATTTCCGTTAACGACAGAAAGCTTAATGTGTTTGCAGAGAATCATCACGAGAAATTGAAAAATTGGTAATTCACGAAAACACAGAAAAAACAAAACCACGCATTCTTGTGACCTTGTGTTTTATTGTTTGCTTGGCTAACCCGCCAATCTTTTCCTCATATCAAATTCCTGTATAGATTGTGTTAGCTGTGATTTGAAGAAGCACGTTATGATGGAATCATATCTGAGTCTACTGCAATATTTTGTCTTACATTCGGTGCCTGAAATCTCACAGTGTCCCTATATTTTCCTGATTTCGTGCACTACGAATAACAAAAAGAACTTCAGTGAACTAAGGAAATCTCCCAATTTATATCTATCTTCGCTCCAACATCGACAGATGCACTACCGTTGATATATATTGTTAATACATATCTTCGTTTTCCCTTGGCTCGAGAAAGTATGTGAAACACCATCGGTGACCAGTCTAAACTCTCGCCTTTTGACGTGGCTCCTCTCGCTTGAAATTTAGCCTGCGTCCAACAAGCATTCCCAGGACTCGATAGCATCAGTAAAAGGCACTGTCTCTTGGCCACAGAAGTGGCGTCCTGGCATAACACAGTGGCGCAGAGGTGAGAGGCAAATGCTGACGGGAAAAGCTAGCAATCAAAGTGACTGCCGTTTACATACAGCAGAGTGTGCCAGCGACCCACTGAAATCTTGTTGCAATATTCCAGTATCACACAAAGTCTATAGCTTTCCAGGACAAATACTGTCATTAAAACGCATGGGGCGCAGTCGTAAAGTAATAAACACTTCGGGAGGGCACGTGGTTTGTAGTGTGACACTTTATTCTTCCCAGGTTGTTCTCGCCAGTTTGTGTTACATACAAGCGGAAGTAGCTTTTGGTAATTACCTATGTTTCTTAATACGATTTTAAAGACATTAGTATTTCTTAGGGTACATTGACGCAAGAATTTTGGTGCGTCCGTCCGTCTGTCTGTCTGTCTATCTGTCTGTACGTTTGTCTGTTTGTCTGCCATAAAAATACTCCAAACAGCCAACCCCATCCGCAGCGCCCACCAATATTGCTCAAGTTTGAGCTTTTATACTTGTGTGATTGTGAATTAAACAAAAACAGTAATTGCGCATATCTGAGGCACCATAACACTACGTCAATACTTTGTATGCATGTCTTTACACTAGAGAAGGCATAACTAAGTAATTCTAAGGACCGTAGCGTTTATCACGCTGCGCTGACTGTGCACCGTGATGCTCAAAAAGGCAAGGGTTTTCAACGCTTTGCTAAGACTACACGGTGGTGGCACCTGCCCACCGCTTTGCGTTCAACACCTTATCGCCTCCGAGACCGGTGCGCATCTTACTTCATGGGCGCACACGCCTCCCTTTGTTTTCTACGACAACTGCCAGATAGCGCTCGTGTCTAACCTAAACTCGATGCGCTCGTTCGCGTTCGCTGCGCGCATCGAGACTCCAACGCAGCGCTTAAAAAAATACAATTCCCCGATTTTCTCGCACAGAACATCAAATAGACGTTTTTTTTTTCATTCTCACCACACACAAGATTGTGGTCTTTCGACGACATTTGCAATGAAACATCCAGATACTGGAGCAATTGTTTTCTGGACGATTGTTGTTTCGCGAGAGCAGGACGACGACGAAGGGCGATGAAGAGAAGACTGGTCGTCGGTCTTTTCTCGCGCTTTAACAATCTTATATATATATATTTTTATATTATATATATATATATATATATATATATATATATATATATATATATATATATATATATATATATATATATATAGTGGGAGTAATAATTCAATGGGCCAGTTAGTCTTTGTGAAGGTATGGGATATGGCACAACGGGAGCGTTGTCAACAAGGATAAATATATTTATTACCAGCGGCGGCTGCGACGGGCAACTGTGGCGTCGCACGCGAACCATGCCGTGATCTCACAACTGCTTTCACTGTATTATATTCAAGAAAAGCCCAATAAGAGTGATTATTTCAAATAAAACCGCTGCCTCCGTGCTGGTGCATTTGCTAAAATTCTTGGTTTTTTAGCTGTTCTCCGACATTGTCATGTAGAACATGCTGAATTTGTTAAGATGTTTAGCCTTGTTATATAAATTTGCGTTCAGGACACTTATGGCAATGCAGTTCCAATATTAGCGGGAAGTTTTGATCTCTGCCATCTTCTCTACATAGGACAATGTCTCTCAATATTTGAAAATATCTCTTTTTAGGCTTGCTTCTTCTACACACCTTAGTAAAAATGCAAAACTAAGTGTGCTATGCATAGGCCGTAAAGTCTTCCGCGATGCAACTGCGAACAAGGCCACACACCTCGAGTGATTGTACTTGCCAACTTTTGAAAATTGCCTTCGCACCTTGATATAATGAAAGCGAGCTCAAACTTTTATCCTGTAAATATTCTATTAAAAACTTTTAACTCGTCAAGTGTTCGACCAAGATACAGAAAAGAAAAAAAGCACTTCGGAGCCCGATAGGCTACCCTTCACTGGGGAAGGAGCAGAGGTAAGAAAAGTTACAGGAGCAGACAAAACGTTGCTTCTGGCGTGGCAACAGTTTGCAGGTAGAGAAACACGCTCGCAGACAAAATCAGAGCAGCGTTTTTATTTGTTTACGATACGTGAATGCATGGATCTTTGCGTCTAAATTGTCTACAGGAAAGACATTGGGCTAATATCAATATTTTCATGTGATTAAACACTGGAAGCTTTCGAAAACTGCAGCGATGGCATTCACCCGTCCCAACCTGCTTCAATCTATTGACTTGTTACCTCTTGCTTATGCTGTATTGACACGACAGACGAAATCGCGCTTCGATCTGGGTAGCACCTACTACGTCACCACGCGTCATGCACCCGTTCCAGCGTCCTCACTTCTATTCGCACGGTGCTATTCGTGAAACGATGGAGGAGTAAATTGCATTTGGGAACCTCAGGAAGCAATACCGAAATCCTTGCTTGTAGCGGCAATGCTGTTCTGTGAATGCTACCCGCGGAGAGATCCAAATCGCGTCGCATGTCACGAGACTGATCCATCCGCAATCATCTCCGCCATGTGAATACAGCTTTCGGAGCACAACAAGAGCCCTCACTAGAGCTCTGATTATGGCAACAATTGTGTAATTCTTCCGTGCATTTAATAGACGCCTACAACGCATCCCATAGTATCGAAGGCTTATGTCGTTCATTAGGACAATAAGTTTAGGAAGTTTACGATGTACACTGGGAAGCATCGTCAACAAACGGTAGTGTTTGTGCACACACGACACAAGTGGCCTAACTTCCTGCACTACAGCACTCAAGTGGTTTTCGTGAAAATGGGTCAAATGCGCAATCGATGATGCTCACTTTTAGGTGTGGTAGAAGTGATCCGTCCTAAATACCATCGTTACGCATTGTGACGTCCCGAGAAGAAAAATTTTTGTGAAGGTGTTTCCTGACGCAGGCCTGGTAGTTCAGTACTGGTAATGCATTCGTCAACGTTTTAAGCTACCCCATCCTTTACTTTACTTGTTTGCCGAACGATATATGAGAGTGGACTTTCACACCATATAATCGTATGCAGCACTGTCCCGTCGTTAACGTCAATGGCTCAGATGTTCTTGAAAATATCCAATTTAACTTTTTGAATTTCCTGTGGTAATAGTGCCATACACTTTTGCAAACATGGCTTTGGTTGAGGCTTTTCAATCGTCCATGGCATGAATTGGCTAGAAAAGAAAACATATTACCTCATTATTGCTTGAATATCGCTTGGCCAGATTGGACGATTCGTAGAACGTGTTCAGACAATACTTTATCATGCGTGTACATACCAGCTCATGGGTATTATCACAATATTTTGGCTGCTTACTTGAAACCTCGAAAAACGTTTGAGCTTCACCTGCGAAAGTATAACGCCGTAGCGCAATCAGTTCTTAAAAGAGAGCTGCTATTATAAAAAAAAACTAGTTGTGCGAAAAGCCTAATACTAATTGATATAGAAGGCAGCAATAAAACTAATAATGAAAATATGCAGGTAAAATACCAGTATAAATAAATAAGAAAGTAAGAAATAAGTATGCACTTGTGATATTACTTTGCAAGTCGTTTTGATTCTTTTATGCAATTTTATATCGCTACATATATACCAATATGTTGCAGTGACCCAGTGCTGACGCCCCTCGGGAGAGTAATACCGTCTCAAAACGCTGGAGCCCATGTTTTTGCAAAGGTAGTGACAAAAATCATTGCCCTAAATTTTTATTCCCGCGGTTTTCTGTGAAAAATTGTCTACGGTTTCTGCATGTTTACACTATTAACAATGGGGAGAAAACAAAGCCTGGTTCCCATATATATAAAGAATCTAGATGAAATCCTGTATAAAATTTGAGTGAATATATCTTCAAATTTTCTTGTTCCACACCATCAGCTATACCACTGAACCTAAGGTGCTGGAAATATGCGCCATTTCGAACCGAAGAGTTGGTGTGCTCCTGTCGTATACGAAAATTTTAAAATCACGCGATTGTATATAGGAAGCAGAGTCTTAAAATATTCAGGACGGGGCTCTTAACTGACGCTGCTGCCAATTCGTTCATTGCTTCGTGTAGTGTTATCCAGTGTGACCTGACACCTACATTAAATGGCCAACACTAACATGATTCGACATATATATATGATATTCTTGTAAGCAAGGCGATGTCTTTGGTACTGTCAGAGCAGTGCAAACGGACAGAAAATCGGCCGGTATAACCACCGAAGAGATATTTGTTGGAAGCTTGCGTATGACCAAAATAACTGCCATTATTTCTAGCTGCATTAGGCGTAAAATTGGGCAGTCGG
The DNA here is from genome assembly GCF_043290135.1 of Rhipicephalus microplus. NCBI lineage: Eukaryota > Metazoa > Arthropoda > Arachnida > Ixodida > Ixodidae > Rhipicephalus > Rhipicephalus microplus. The sequence continues at coordinate 170,305,173 of NC_134701.1, read as the reverse complement.
AGTGAAAACTACCAATTTAAGGCTGTTTAATAGATAGCCACTCCTGCTTTCTAAGCAGTGATCATGTTGTAATATCACTTCTCCAATATAGTTTTCTAAACTACTGTGCAATCCACATCTTGTGTGTGGAGCACACCTTTGATATCTACGTTATTTAGCCTGCTGTATTGCTTCTTATATGCAATCCTCTTGGTTAGATGGTGATTTTCCGCCCTCGGTGTTTTATTTGACTGCACCAACTGATACAGTGATCAGTGCACTGAATCATATTGGTCACTTATGTAACATACGCTGTCAGCAAGAGCTCGAAGGTTGTTATGTCCCTGATCTTTTCTTTTGTATATTTCATGCACGAAATAATCAACTAAGTTATCTAATATAGCGTTAAGCAGTGACTCCAGGTGTTCAACTTATCTTGCGAGTTCGGTGTTAGTGAACAGGTTGTGCAAGCAAAACCACAAGGTAACACTTATGAGCAGTAGCTGCAGGTCAGCACGCAACATGAACGAAAATATTAGGATAAAAACTCAACATGTAACTGAAAGAACAGATTCTCCAAAATTCTCCAAATCCCATGGCTGCTGCTCTAGAAAGTGGTTCATGTGCGTTGATGGCTTTCTTATAAAGACTCCGCCGAAGTGATCACAGGCGCAGATGTTCCCGTGCAAATATGGGGATGCTCACTTTCACACAAGGCAACAATAGTGAGTAGACCGCCCGGTAGCAGCGTAGCGCAGGCGAAGTCATGCACAGGAGGACCGCGCGTCCAGGCACGGGTGAATGCTCGCCAGCTGGAACAGCTGGACTGCACTGGTCTCTAGCGAGAAAAAAAAAACAGATTTTCAGAAGGCGTCACATTCCCGCAGCCACTGCTCAGAAACGCCATTCAGTTCAATTATGAGTGAAATACAACACCGGTTCTCTTTGTTTCTACTTTCAAGATTGCTTCTTGATGCGAAGTTGCATTAGATATGTCTCATTGCAACATATGCGTTGCAATCGTTCTGAGACATCGCTAACCTACCAGGTCCTACAGCGCCTTTAGTAGATGCGAGGTTGAAGCTCCACCTATATTAGCAGCCGTCATCACTTAGTGGTCATGCCGTTGCATAGCCAAAGACGCGGTCTGGACAGCAACTGAAAGTATTTCCGTTAACGACAGAAAGCTTAATGTGTTTGCAGAGAATCATCACGAGAAATTGAAAAATTGGTAATTCACGAAAACACAGAAAAAACAAAACCACGCATTCTTGTGACCTTGTGTTTTATTGTTTGCTTGGCTAACCCGCCAATCTTTTCCTCATATCAAATTCCTGTATAGATTGTGTTAGCTGTGATTTGAAGAAGCGCGTTATGATGGAATCATATCTGAGTCTACTGCAATATTTTGTCTTACATTCGGTGCCTGAAATCTCACAGTGTCCCTATACTTTCCTGATTTCGTGCACTACGAATAACAAAAAGAACTTCAGTGAACTAAGGAAATCTCCCAATTTATATCTATCTTCGCTCCAACATCGACAGATGCACTACCGTTGATATATATTGTTAATACATATCTTCGTTTTCCCTTGGCTCGAGAAAGTATGTGAAACACCATCGGTGACCAGTCTAAACTCTCGCCTTTTGACGTGGCTCCTCTCGCTTGAAATTTAGCCTGCGTCCAACAAGCATTCCCAGGACTCGATAGCATCAGTAAAAGGCACTGTCTCTTGGCCACAGAAGTGGCGTCCTGGCATAACACAGTGGCGCAGAGGTGAGAGGCAAATGCTGACGGGAAAAGCTAGCAATCAAAGTGACTGCCGTTTACATACAGCAGAGTGTGCCAGCGACCCACTGAAATCTTGTTGCAATATTCCAGTATCACACAAAGTCTATAGCTTTCCAGGACAAATACTGTCATTAAAACGCATGGGGCGCAGTCGTAAAGTAATAAACACTTCGGGAGGGCACGTGGTTTGTAGTGTGACACTTTATTCTTCCCAGGTTGTTCTCGCCAGTTTGTGTTACATACAAGCGGAAGTAGCTTTTGGTAATTACCTATGTTTCTTAATACGATTTTAAAGACATTAGTATTTCTTAGGGTACATTGACGCAAGAATTTTGGTGCGTCCGTCCGTCTGTCTGTCTGTCTATCTGTCTGTACGTTTGTCTGTTAGTCTGCCATAAAAATACTCCAAACAGCCAACCCCATCCGCAGCGCCCACCAATATTGCTCAAGTTTGAGCTTTTATACTTGTGTGATTGTGAATTAAACAAAAACAGTAATTGCGCATATCTGAGGCACCATAACACTACGTCAATACTTTGTATGCATGTCTTTACACTAGAGAAGGCATAACTAAGTAATTCTAAGGACCGTAGCGTTTATCACGCTGCGCTGACTGTGCACCGTGATGCTCAAAAAGGCAAGGGTTTTCAACGCTTTGCTAAGACTACACGGTGGTGGCACCTGCCCACCGCTTTGCGTTCAACACCTTATCGCCTCCGAGACCGGTGCGCATCTTACTTCATGGGCGCACACGCCTCCCTTTGTTTTCTACGACAACTGCCAGATAGCGCTCGTGTCTAACCTAAACTCGATGCGCTCGTTCGCGTTCGCTGCGCGCATCGAGACTCCAACGCAGCGCTTAAAAAAATACAATTCCCCGATTTTCTCGCACAGAACATCAAATAGACGTTTTTTTTTTTCATTCTCACCACACACAAGATTGTGGTCTTTCGACGACATTTTCAATGAAACATCCAGATACTGGAGCAATTGTTTTCTGGACGATTGTTGTTTCGCGAGAGCAGGACGACGACGAAGGGCGATGAAGAGAAGACTGGTCGTCGGTCTTTTCTCGCGCTTTAACAATCTTATATATATATATTTTTATATTATATATATATATATATATATATATATATATATATATATATAGATATAGTGGGAGTAGTAATTCAATGGGCCAGTTAGTCTTTGTGAAGGTATGGGATATGGCACAACGGGAGCGTTGTCAACAAGGATAAATATATTTATTTCCCAACAGTTTCGGGAGGGGACCTCCCTTCATCAGGGGATGAGTTATAACTCATCCCCTGATGAAGGGAGGTCCCCTCCCGAAACAGTTGGGAAATAAATATATTTATCCTTGTTGACAACGCTCCCGTTGTGCCATATCCTATATATATATATATATATATATATATATATATATATATATATATATATATATATATATATATATATATATATATATATATATATATATATATATATATATATATATATATATATATATATATATATAATATATATATATTATATATAATATATATTATATGTATATATAATATATAATATATATATATATATTGGTAAATGCTGCATAATTGTAAAAACTAGTATATATATAGAGAGACACTCTTTAGGGGAACAGCAAAGATCCTATGTAACTATTGGCATACTGTTGTGTGTAAAGGCACGGAGATGTCATGGAGGTTAAAGCTTTTCCGTAGAAAATATTGAACCCTGAACCATAAAGAGGAAAGAATTCGAATATTCAGATCCTCTAAGGAATTACAATTTAGCTATTTTTCCTTCACAGATATTACACTTTTTTTTGCAGACGGCTTTACAGCTCATGTAGCTTCACAACTGAACACAGGCGGAAAATCATCGTCGAGTTCCGTTCAGCAATTTCCTTAAAATAATGGTTACTTTGATATTTTTATATTGCACATCTTTTAGTCTCTTAGTCATTGTCAGCCTTGTCTCCTATTCTCTATTTTTTTGATAGCCGCACCAATGCATTTAGGCATAAGGTTATACACCATATTTATTATATTCTATCGTGCTTATTATGTAACGCGCAGGTGGTTTCGCATCAACAAAAGTGAGGAAGAAAATCTTTATGGCCATTACTCTTTTGATCATGTTCGTAATGCACTCAGAAATCAGGGGGGCTGCATTTAACGAAACTAAGTGGATGTTAAAATCAGACAAATCCGACACATTATTGCAGATATTGAAGTTCCTAGGCATTTTTAAAGAGGAAACGTACGATTTCTGCGGAACTTAAGGCGGCAGGTCTTGGAACTTACTCGAACGAATATTTTCACCAGTTGCCTGGAGAAAAAACAGATGGCGCAGCCTGCCGTACGTCGCATCGAGCGTTGACGCCAACGGCTAGTAAGTACGAGTTAGCACGTCACCGGGTCGTTAAGCGTGCTCCGACAGCTATACAGCAGTATAAATATAAATCAGAGTTACTGAACGCGGAACGAGTAGCTCTGCTTAAATTGTGTTTTCTTTTTGTAATTTTGGCAGTGTCCGACCCAGTCGAAGTCAGCGAAAACAGTAAATTTCCCGAATCAGGGGAGACATCCCGAGTAAAGCTGAATCTTTCCGTATTATTTATGTGTAGTATAAAGTATATTTCATAATGCTTGCCATGACTTCCCGGAATATACTGCAATGTGAAAGTCGTAAACCTATTAACCTTTGCGCTTTACGTGCCAAAGACAATTGTGAACGTTACATATGGATACTTGCTTTTTGTCTTTTGCGTTTATGAGCATGCATGGTTCATTGAGTAATTTATTTCCGCGACACTTTAAAAGACCACACTGATCTATGTGCATTAAGCCAACCAGTGTGTCGACTACAGTTCTATAGTATGATGATAAAAGCGCTGACCTTAATGAAATGGAACCTTTGTTTTACGGTTCTGACTATTTTTGCTTGGTACCCATTATATGGTTAATACGTGCCTCGCATCGCCCAGTCTGAGTTGGCAGCCCACGCGACCGGTCATGTATGGACCACTTCTTGCCGCTAAAATGCTCGGTGGCACCTTGAAGTCCTCCGTTAGTCATGGCGAGCAGTCAAAGATTCCACTTCTCGTCACCAGTGTTGTTTCGGGACATTGGAGCCTCGTGGCGCACAAAACACACGAAACGGCGGATAGCGGGAAACTGTCTTAGAAGAAAACGTAGGAGAAGGAAGTGGAGGTGACAGGAGTGTCCCGAAACCCGGTATCACGTGCGCATGAGCACGTCGGCTTCACATTCGAGCGAAGCGCAACACTCGGAGTAACCGTGTGTGGGTTGTTGCGAGCGAGTACGACACTACTTATATTTTGTAGGTATCGAGATCCAGAGTGCTCATATATATCACAATAGGTAGCTCTATACGCTGTGGGGTAGCAGATTATAAATTGCGCTTGCAGTGTACACCCAGCCGCGGTGGTCTATAGGCTCAGGCACTCGGCTGCTGACCGCAGGTCGCGCGATCGAATCGTGGCGGCGGCATTTCCTATGGAGGCGGAAATGTTGTAGGCCCGTGTGCTCAGATTTGGGGGCACGTTAAAGAACCCCTTGTGGTCGGAATTTCCAGAGCTCTCCACTACGGCGTCTCTAATATTCATACGGTGGTTTTCGGACGTTGAACCCAATGTATATAAACCAATCGATCAATCAATGTGTAGAGCAAAGAATTTGAAACTTTGTTACTAAATGAGATCGGGGAATTCACGGTACAAGTTGCTCTAAGTAATATTTCGCGCCCGCTGCAGCTTACAATGGCGATTGAAAGACAGAATCGGTATTGTTTAGAGTGAATTGAGTCTTGCTTGTACTTGCTAAACATTGATAGATTTTTTATGTTTATTTTTCTGTAGAGCGCACACAGGCATCTACGATTACTGGTAGTTCACTCTACACAGTATTTCATCAACGTGTTGCGTAGACGTTTATGCCATTTCCAGTTTACGCTTGCGGCGGAGTTTGAACACAAAGCAAGGGATAAAGGATCCAAACTTAAAGCTCAGAGAAGCATGAAACTATGAGCAACTACTTCGCAAATACTATATTGAAAATTGCTGCATAGAAAAAGCATAACGTCAAGGCAGCTATGGTTATTTGAAGCAAAGTGCTTGTTGTTATATTGGTTTAGTTAGAAAACAAATTACAAACGGAAACGTGACATTCAATATACGCATCCACTCAGAATTTGGTTCATGAACTGCTTTCGTTGTCTTTCTTCATCTGCCTTTCCCACTATATTCAAGTTTACCATAACGTTATGCATTCGACGTTCAGGAATGCTGCAGTGAAGCATCATCTACATTGACTTGCGTTCTTTTTTTCTCAGTTTCTCATGCAGTTATTTGCGATCAGGAACAAGATTATTACCTTACTTGAAGTCTTTATGGGGTATTTTGTGGCTGAAGCAATTTCCAAACCCGTAAGTACACTTGCTGAGGCAACCTATACAATGCATGAAAAGGTTATGAAGGCCACCTCTCAGAGTCACCTGTTTTATTATCAGACCTTCATGCTACAGTATGGCGTTTTAGGTTGCTCGGTGTCTTGAGATGTATTAGAAATTTTATCGTGGCAGCATGAAAAAAATGTGACCTTAAGTGATCTCAGAAAGTGTACATTTAATTCGCTTTGCCTAAGTATATTTCATCCCAGCGCCGATGTAGTGAGAACCAAGAACTCACCATTGTTAGAACGTTACTAGTCGCCGTTTCCTCGATCGAAAGTTTCGTCACGCTACGCCACATACAAGAACATTGCAGCCACGTGAAAAAACAAATGAGTTGTTAGAAAACTACCATCAGAGCGAAAGCTGGAAGAGCGGCCTTTCGAAGACATTTCTAAACACTCTTATTAAAAATTTTTTAAACAGCTCGTGACTGCTTTAAGCGCACTACTCACATTGTTGTAGAAGTCCTGAGAACGTACATCCGACACTTCGCACGTGCCCCCGCCATCACCTTGCACTGTTGCCTTCAGAGATGCGCCAAGCATCGTTCGCCAAAATTATCGTGAAGTACAACGATAAACTTCCCTCGGGCTTCACTCATGCATCTAAACCATCCATACCACCTTGGTGTCTTATTCGACCCACAGTGAATCTTAGTGTACCACGGATCCGGAGGAAATCTGAGTTTTTGTCGCCCGTGCTGAAACAACTGTCCCTCCTTTTGCACGAGAAATATTCAGACAGCGTACATGTATACACCGATGGTTCCACGAACCACCAGTGTTCGTCAGGGGCAGTAGTTATCCCAGCAAGAGGTGTTACCATCAGCTTTAGGACTGACCACTCCACGCAATCTACAGCAGTGAAACTAGCTGCTTTGCGCGCTGCACTTTGTGTGGTCAATCGAGAACCACCGCAACAATGGTCAATTTTCAGCGACTCAAGGGCTGCCCTAATATCTGTGCTCTCAGCACTGCGTCGCGGCCCGTACGAACAGCTTGTTTCCGAAATTCGATGCTTTCTCCACACTTTACTCGAGAAAGGGCATCATGTGACGCTTCAATGGCTGCCAAGTCACTGCGGCATCATAGGGAACGAACATGCCGGTACTGCCGTGCGGGCAGCTCTTGAAGGAACACTAGAAGAAGCCACACCACTTTCGCGGACCGATGCAGCCAGTAATATTTGACGACTTGCGCGTGAAATTACGTCTTCACTATGGTGCCCACCAAGCAACGAGAAGAATCGTCAACACCACCTGTCCTCTTTGATGGCCCTCCGCATGCTCACTGGGCTCGATCGAAGAAAAGCCACCCTTCTTCATCGCTTATGGCTAGGAGTGGCATTCACAAAATCTTATTCCTTTGTCGTAGGAATGGCCGACAACGCTCTCTGCGATGCCTGTCACTGCGAAGAGACGCTACACCACATCCTGTGTGACTGTCCATTGTATGAAATCCAGAGACAGTCACTGGCGTCTGCTTTTGCGCGCATCGACAACAGCCAAATGTTTGTGGACACTATTCTGTAAAGTGCCCGAGAGAAGACCTTGCAACAGAAGGCGACGAAGGCTCTGTTGAAATTACTACGCGACACCGACTTGAACAAGCGACTGTAACAGCAATGTCACACACCGCGAAAGACAAGACTGGACTATGACTGAGTGTGCACGCGTGTGCTGCCGAATGTGCTGTTTCTATCTTCCCTCTCCGCTCTCTTTCATCTCCCCCATCCCTCTCCCATGCGCAGGGTAGCAAACCGGCTGCCTATAGGCTGGTTAACCTCCTTGCCTTTCTTTTCCCTCTATTTTCCTTCCTTCCTTGCTAGGAACCAACTTCACCAAAAAAAATCAGAAGTTTTGTGCACTAGGCCGGCATTCACTATGATATTCACTAACTTCCGTCTTTCTTTTGCTGTTCTAAAGCACTTTATTACTCATAGAAACCATATTCCATTCCTGACATTCAGCCGTCTAAGGCAAGTTTCCAATGAAATATCAATCACCAGCGTGGCTCTACTACAGAATACAGGGGCTTGCGTGTAGGGGACCCTGGTTTGATGCCGACTGGGTTTGTAAAGTTTTTTATTTACTTCATTGCTTGTTTTACTACGTTCACCAGCGGCGGCTGCGGCTGGCAACTGCGAAGTTGCACGGGAACCTTGCCGTAATCTCACAACTGCCTTCGCTATATTATATGCAAGAAAAGCCTACTAAAAGTGATTATTTCAAATGTAATCGCTGCCTCCGTACTGTTGCATTTGCTAAAATTCTTGGTTTTTTAGCTGTTCTTCAACATTGTTAAGTAGAACATGCTGAATTCGTTAAAAGGTTTAGTCTTGCTATAGAAATTTGCGTTCGGGACACTTATGACAATGCAGTTCGAATATTAGTGGGAAGTTTTGATCTCTGCCATCTCCTCTACATAGAACAATGTCTCTCAGTAATTGAAAATATCTCTTTTTAGGCTTTCTTCTTCTACACACCTTAGTAATAATGCAAAACTAAGTGTGTAATGCATAGGCCGTAAAGTCTTCCACGATGCAAATGCAAACAAGGCCACACACCTTGAGTGATTTTACTTGCCAACTTTTGAAAATTGCGTTCGCACCTTAATATAATGAAAACAAACTCAAACTGTTATCCTGTAAATATGCTATTCAAAACTTGTCTCTCGTGAAGTGTTCGATCAAGATACAAAAATGAAAAAAAGCTAAGCAGGTTGGAGCCCGATAGGCTCCTCTCCACTGGGGAAGGAGCAGAGGTAATAAAATTTACAGGAGCAGAAAAAACGTTGCTTCTGGCGTGCAAAAGTTTGCAGGCAGAAAAACATGCTCGCAGACAAAATCAGAGCAGCGTTTTTTTTTGTTTACGATACGTGAATGCATGGATCTTTGTGTCTAAAATGTCTACAGGAAAGACATTCGGCTAATATCAATATTTTCATGTGATTAAACACAGGAAGCTTTCGAAAACTGCAGCGATGGCATTCACCTGTCCCAACCTGCTTCGATCTATTGACTTGTTAACTCTTGCTTAAGCTGTATTGACACGACAGACGAAATCGCACTTCAATCTGAGTAGCACGTACTACTTCACCACACGTCGTGCACCCGTTCCAGCGTCCTGACTTCGGTCCGCACGGTGCTATTTGTGAAACGATGGAGGAGTAAATTGCAGTTGGGAACCTCAGGAAGCCATACCGAAATCCTCGCTTGTAGCGGCAATGCTGTTCTGTGAATGCTACCTGCGGATAGATTCAAATTACGTCGCATGTAACGTGACTGATCCGTTCGCAATTATGTCCGTCGTGTGAATACAGCTTTCAGAGCACGACAAGAGCGCTGAGCACTGATTGTGGCGACATTTGAGTAATTTTTCCGTGCATTTAATAGACGCACACAACGCATCCTTTAGTATCGAAGGCTAATGTCTCTCATTAGGACACTAACTTTAGGAAGTTTACGATGTACTTTAGAAAGCATCGCCAATAAACGATAGTGTTTGTGCACATACTATTCAAGTGACTTAACTTCATGCACTACAGCACTAAAGCAGTTTTCGTAAAAATGGGTCAAATGCGCAATCGATGATGCTTATTTTTAGGTATGATGGAAGTAATCCGTCCTAAATACCATCGTTACGCATCTTGACGTCCCGAGAAGACAAGTTTTTGTTAGGGTGTTTCCTGACACAGGCCTGGTAGTTACGTATTGGTAATGCATTCGTCAACGTTCTGAGTTACCGTATGTTTTGCTTGTTTACCGAACGTTATATGAGAGTGGACTTTCACCTCATATAGGTTGTATCCAGCACTGTCCCCGTCGTTAACGTCAATGGCTCAGATGTTCTTGAAACATGCACTTCAACTTTTTAATTTCCTGTGGTAATATCGCCAATATACCTTTACAAATACGGCTTTTGTTGAGGCTTTTCAATCGTCAATGGCATGAATTGGCTAGAAAAGGAAAGATATTACCTCATAATTGCTTGAATATCACTTGGTCAGATTGAGCTATTCGTATACGTGGTCAGACAACACTTTATCCTGCGTAAACACACCAGCTCGTGGGTATTATCACAATATTTTTTTTGCTGCTTACACGAAACCTCGAAAAACGTTTGAGCTTCACCTGCGAGAAGAGAACGCCGTAGCGTAATCAGTTATTCAAAGAGAGCTGCTAAAAAAATTAGTTGTGCTTAAAGACTATTACAAATTGATATAGAAGGAAGCAATAAAGGTAAAATACCAGTATAAATAAATAAGAAAGTAAGAAATACGTAGGTACTTGTGATATTACCTTGCAAGTCATTTTGATTCTTTTATGCAATTTTAAATCGCTACATATATACCAATTTGTTGCAATGACCCAGTGCCGACGCTCCTCGGGAGAGTAATATAATTTCGAAATGGTCGAGCCCATATTTTTGCAAAAGTGGAGACAGAAATCGTTGCCTTAAATTTTTATTCCCGCGGCTTTCTGTGAAAAATGCTCTATGGTTTCTGCTTATTTACACTAATAACAATGGCGAGAAGACAAAGCCTGGTCTCCATATATATAAAAATTTAAGATGAAATCCTGTATGGAATTTTAGGGAATATATCTTCAAATTTCATTGTTGCACATCTTGAGCTATACCACTGTACCTAAGGTGCAGAAATCTGCGTCATTTAGAACCGAAGAGTTGGTGTGCTCCTGTCGTATACGAAAATTTCAAAATCACGCGATTGTATATAGGGAGCAGGGTCTTAAAATATTCAGGACGGGGCTCTTAATTGATGCTGCTACCAATGTGTCCGTTGCTTCGTGTAGTGATAAATGACCAACACTAATATGATTCGACATATATGTATGAAATTCTGGTAAGCAAGGCGATGTATTTTGTACTGTCAAAGCAGCGCAAACGGACTGAGAATCGGGCTGTATAATCACCGAAGAGGTATTTGTTGGAAGCTTGCGTATGGCCAAAATAACTGCCAATAATTCTGCCAGGACTATCGGCATAAAATTGGGCAGTCGGAGTGAAAATGACCAGTTTAAGGCTGTTTATTAGATAGCCACTCCTGCTTTATATGCAGTAACCGTGTTGTAATATCACTTCTCCAATATAGTTTTCAAAACTACTGTGCAATCTTCATCTTGTGTGTGGGGCTCACCTTTGATATCTACGTTATTTAGCCTGCTGTATTGCTTTTTATATGCCATCCTCTTGGTTAGATGGTTTGATCACTTGGCAGTGACAACGGAACTGTGAACGTCGTAATAAGCAATCTGCTTTCTGTACAGGCTGACGCACGTTTTTCACCGGTGATACCCAACCCTGGAAGGAAAAGTACCGTGGTCCCTGGCTGCATAGTTACGCTGCTGCGTGCTTCATTTGTGCGCCTGCGTGCTGCCGTGTCCTGCGCGGTGCAGCTTCGTCCACGTCATCAAATTCACCCTACAAGAAGAGCGCTCAGGTCGCCGGCTGCATCACTTGGCAGTGACAACGGAACTGTGAACGTCGTAATAAGCAATCTGCTTTCTGTACAGGCTGACGCACGTTTTTCACCGGTGATACCCAACCCTGGAAGGAAAAGTACCGTGGTCCCTGGCTGCATAGTTACGCTGCTGCGTGCTTCATTTGTGCGCCTGCGTGCTGCCGTGTCCTGCGCGGTGCAGCTTCGTCCACGTCATCAAATTCACCCTACAAGAAGAGCGCTCAGGTCGCCGGCTGCATCACTTGGCAGTGACAACGGAACTGTGAACGTCGTAATAAGCAATCTGCTTTCTGTACAGGTCAGTGACCAAGTATACTGAGCTGCTTATAGCTTTTTTGTGTGTTCCGTCGTCACTGCCAAATTGTTTTGAATTATCTGTGGTGCTTTCTTGCTTCTTTCGTAAATCATTAAGATTTGTTATGGCTAAATTGAAGGAGGAAATGAAGACTGAATGTTTGAAGTTAAAGGAGGAGGTGCAGCAGGAACTTAAGATGTTCCGTGACTCTGTGGTAAGGGATTTCAGGAATGAAATTCGAGACATGAAAACAGAACAAAGGAACATGACTAAAAGCATTGACTACGCTCACGACAGTATTGAGGAGTTGAAGAAAAAATTAGAAGAAGCTGTCGCTGAAAGTGCTCGCCTTAAAAGTGATAATGCTTCTCTACGCCTAGAAAACGCGTCCTTGAAAACCTCTGTATTTGAATTGGAGCATCGATTGACCGGCTGTGAACAGTACTCTAGGAATGTCAATATAGAAATACAAGGCGTTGTGAAAAGGGAGACTGAATCGGTCAGTGACTTACTTTGTACGCTAGGCACGATTATCGGAGAGCCGCTTAGCAAGGATGACATAGAGGCGTGTCACCGTGTGCCGAGTAGAACGGAAAACAAGAGCAACATCGTTGTTCAATTTAAGTCCCGCGTCAAACGGGACAGGGTGCTAAAGAAGGCAAAAAAAGCGCGCCTTACAAATGCTGATTTGGGCATTGGCAACTCAACTTCCTTTTCACCGCCTGTGTATGTGAATGAACATCTCTGCCCGACGTTGAAAAAACTGCTCGCGACCGCTGTAAAAAAGAAGTACGAAATGAAATGGAAATCTGTATGGTCTTACAACGGGAAGATATACGCTAAACAAACTGACGAAACACCTGCTGTACACATACCCAGCGAGCGTGATATCGACAGGATTTTTGGAGGGCAAAATAGTTCTGTGTCTGCATAATGTCAGTTGATGTGCTTGCTTGAAACTTTGAAATAGCATTTATTCGCTATGGATTACCTAGAGCTTGCTTTTCCTCGCGATATCTGCTTACACAATCAAACAGGCAACTCAGTTCTGCATATTAACACGAGGTCACTTAACCATAAAAGGGACGACGTTGCACTCTTTTTAGAGCAATTCCAATTAAAATTTGACCTCATTATGATGACTGAAACTTGGGGTACAAATGATGAACCAACTTTTACTCTGGATGGCTACAATACATTCTATCTTAATCGGACGCATAAGCGAGGGGGAGGGGTTGCTTTGCTTGTTACGACAAAAAAGAGTTGCCACATCGTCCCTGAATTCAGTAAGATAACAGATGAATATGAAATACTTACAGTCCAGTTTAAAGATGAGCTTATCTCGGTAATCTACCGACCGCCAAATGGAAGCATGGCAAGTTTCATGCAATTTTACGAGAACTTCTTGGAGTATGCTTGTTGTAATAATTTCCTCCTTATTTCTGCAGGAGATTTTAATATTAACCTACTGGAGGAAAACTGTGTCACCCGCGAGCTAAATAACCTTTTGCTCTCGAGTGGTTTTAAAAATCTAATTAATACGCCAACACGAATTACATGCTCCACTTCATCAGCACTGGATCTTGTCATTACCAATATTGACACAGTAATTTATAGCGCAGGCACAATAACATCTGATATTAGTGACCACTGTCCCGTGTTTATGAGCTATTTTTGCAAACCTCTTGATAAAGGGACGCGGCGGGTGCTGCCTACCATACAGCATATCACATCTCGAAGTCTTGAAGCTTTTACGCTCGATATATCCAAACAAAACTGGTCATCTGTATTTAAGGAGAAAAATGCCGATAACGCATATGATGCATTCATCCAAACTTTTCGACGCATTTACGCAAAACATTTTCCATTCAAAACATTAAAATCTGCAAGAAAGGCAAGGAAACCCTGGGTCACTCGCGAGCATTTGAGTATGATAAAGCGTAAAAACATCTGCTATCACACTTTTCTACGTACGCGCTCTGCTGAAACTTTGAAAGAATTTAAAAAGCTTCGCAATAGATTAAACGCTGAACTTCAACGTGCCAAGAAAGCCTACTATCAGCGTATCTTTGTACATGCCAATCGGCAACGTTCAAGTGCTACGTGGAAGCTAATTAATACCATACTCGGTCGTGATAATAAAAATGCTTTGCCTGAGTCTATAACCTTTGGGGGTAAAGATTTTAGAGGTGCAGCACTCGCAGATCATTTTAATAACTACTTCATAAATGCAGTAGCGTTGTGCAATGATAACGCGGATTTTGTCGCCGGATGCAGTAACGTGAGCCAAAGTATCTTTCTTGACCCAACAAACGAAAGTGAAGTATGCGAAATCTTCAAGCATCTAAATAGTACTAAATCTCTTGATGCCGATGACCTGCAGATCACACCAATAAAACACGTTTTATATCTACTTAGTAGTGTACTAACCTATATATATAACTTAGTTCTTGAACATGGTGTTTTTCCAGAAGCCATGAAGAAAGCTCGTGTATCAGTCATTTTTAAGGGTGGTGACCGCAACAGTGAAAGTAACTACAGGCCTATATCGGTCCTTCCTGTCTTCTCTAAATGTTTAGAAAAAATTATTCATGTCCGCATAACGAAATTTTTTAATAAACACAATGTGTTAACAGATGCGCAGTTTGGCTTTATAAGCGGCAAGTCCACTGAAACTGCATTGTTGACATTAAAGGAAGCTATACTTCATAACTTTGAACAAAATAAATTCACACTCAGCATATTTCTAGATTTCAGTAAGGCATTTGACTCGCTTCATCATAATATATTGTTAGACAAATTAGAATCAAATGGCATTCGGGGTGTTGCCAAATCTTTAATTCGATCATATCTTAGCAATAGGTGCCAAAGTGTTTACATTAATGAAAATAGCTCGTCATTCTTGCCCCTCACTCGTGGTGTGCCGCAAGGCAGTATACTTGGTCCGCTGATGTTCAATGTTTACATTAATGACATTGTTCAACTGGACACAACAGTTAAATACGTCATATATGCGGACGATTCAACAATAATCCTTGATGGCGTTAACTTAGATGACATTGTAAGCAAAGCAAATGATATACTTTCAAGAATTTCGTCATGGTCCAGAATGAACCAGCTTAAAATTAATCCAAATAAAACCAAAGCCATTGTTTTTCGTGCCAAAAATAAAGTACTCGCTACCCATCAACCTTTAGTTCTTGAATCAGTGCCGATTGATATTGTTGATAGCTACAAAATACTCGGAGTTTATTTTTCCTCCAATCTAGGCTGGGATACACATGTAAATTTTGTTTGTAAAAAGCTTTCTTCGGTAACAGGAGTGATGTCTCGTTGCCGGAACATTTTGCCGCTCATAGTGAAACTTCAGATATATTATGCGCTATTTAATTCACATCTAATGTATTGCAGCCTTGTATGGGCCACGACAAGCAAAGCAAACATCAATAAAGTCATTACTTTGCAAAAAAAAAATAGTCCGCCAGATTGGAAATATTGAACCGTTCGGAACGACGCGTGGAGCTTTCCAAGAATTTAATATAATACGAGCTGACAACCTTTACACATTTCGCTTATTGCACACACTTTATTTCTCGAATAAGGAGTTCTCCAACTTCATTAGATTACTGTCATGCCTACAGCGTCGTGTCATTACGTTTCCTACAAGAAATACAGATATTTGGTTCGTACCGCGTTTCCGCACTACATATAGACACCAAGCCTTGGCCTACAACGTTCCCACAACACTTAACACGCACGAAAGTACAATCTCCTGCAACAAAAAACAACTACACTCACATTTCTGCTCTCTGGCTCCATAGGAACATTCCTAGTCCAGTCCAGTGTAAATAAATTGTATCATGTTATATCTCGTTATCTTGCGTTGTATTAGCGATATGAATGTATGTGTTTTCACATAAATGTATATATGTTTCTTTTTAGGTTGATAAGTGTCAATGTATACGATTTGTCTGTGCATGGTGTATTTTGCTTATTGAAAACCCTTTTTTACACATTTTATAACAGGTATTGTAAAATAATCAGTTAAAAAATCATTTTTGAATTGTGTATTGTTCATATTTTTTTTTTTTTTTTATTGTACTTGCATGTTATGAACTTGTAATCATTTCCGCACTACTGCCATGTGTATATTCAGGTCACCAGGGCCTTTGTCAAGCCGTTTCTCACGGCTTTTAGCCTTGGCGACCTTCCAGTTTGGTCTGGTAAATAAATAAAGAAATTGAAATTGAAATTGAAATTTTCCGCCCTCTGTGTTTGATTTGACTGCACCAGCTCATACACCAATCTGCGCACTGAATCATATTAGTCGCTAATGTGACATATGCTGTCAGCAAGAACTGAGAGGTTGTTATGTCGCTGATCTTTTCTTTCAGATATTTTAGACACGAGATAATCCACTAAGTTATCTAATATAGCGTGAAGCAGTAACTCAGGGTGTTCAACTTATCTTGGGAGTTCGGTGTTAGTGGACAGGTTGTGCAAGCGAAACCACAAGTAACATTTATGAGCAGCCGCTGCAGGTCAGTACGCAAAATTAACGAAAATATTAGAATAAAAAATTAACCTGTAGCTGAAAGAACAGATTCTCAGAAATGCTCCAAATCCCGCGGCTGCTGATCTAGAAAGTGGTTCATGTGCGTTGATGGCTTTCTTATAAAGCCTCCGCCGAAGTCATCACAGGCGCAGATGCACCCGTGAAAATATCAGAATGTTCACTTTCGCACAAGGCAACAATAGTGAGTAGATCGCCCGGTAGCCGGAGGACCGCGCGTCCAGGCACGGGTGAATGCTCGCCAGCTGGAACAGCTTGACTGCACTGGTCTCTAGCGAAAAAAAAAACAGATTCTCAGAAGGCGTCACATTCCCGCAGCCACTGCTCAGAAAAGCCATTCAGTTCAATTATGAGTGAAATACAACACCAATTCTCTTTGTTTCTACTTTCAAGATTGCTTCGCGATGCACAGTTGGATTAGATGTGTCTCATTGCAACACATGCGTTGCAATCGTTCTGAGACATCGCTAACCTACCAGGTCCTACAGCGCCTTTAGTAGATGCGAAGTTGAAGGTCCACCTCAATCAGCAGCCGTCATCACTTAGTGGTCATGCCGTTGCATAGCCAAAGACGCAGTCTGGACAGCAACTGAAAGCATTTACGTTAAACAACAGAAAGCTTAATGTGTTTGCAGAGAATCATCACGAGAAATTGAAAAATTGTAATTCACGAAAACACACAAAAAAAACAAAACCACGCATTCGTGTGATCTTGTGTTTTATTGTTTGCTTGGCTAACCCGCCATTATTTTCCTCATATCAAATTCCTGTGTTGTGTTAGCTGTGCGTTGAAGAAACACGTTATGATGGAATCATATCTGAGTCTACTGCAATATTTTGTCTTACATTCGGTGCCTAAAGTCTTACAGTGCCCCTATACCTTCCTGATTTCGTGCGCTACGAATAACAAAGAGAACTTCAGTGAACTAAGGAAATCTCCCAATTTATATCTATCTTCGCTCCAACATCGAAAGATGCACTACCGTTGACATATATTGTTATTACATGTCTTCGTTTTCCCTTGGCGCGAGAAAGTATGTGAAACACCATCCGTGACCAGTCTAAATTCTCGCCTTCTGACGTGGCTTTTGTCGCTTGAAATTTAGCCTGCGTCCAACAAGCATTCCCAGGACTCGATAGCATCAGTAAAAGGCACTGTCTCTTGGCCGCAGAAGTGGCGTCCTGGCATAACACAGTGGCGCAGAGGTAAGAGGCAAATGCTGACGGGAAAAGCTAGTAATCAAAGTGACTGCCGTTTACATACAGCAGAGTGTGCCAGCGACCTACTGAAATCTTGTTGCAATATTTCAGTATCACACAAAGCCTATAGCTTTCCAGGACAAATATTGTCATTAGAACGCATGGGGTGCAGTCATAAAGTAATAAACTCTTCGGGAGGGCACGTGGTTTGTAGTGTGACACTTTATTCTTCCCAGATTGTTTTCGCCAGTTTGTGTTACATACAAGCGGAAGTAGCTTTTGGTAATTACCTATGTTTCTTAACACGATTTTAAAGACGTTAGTATTTCTTAGGGTACATCGAGGCAAGAATTTTGGTCTGTCTGTCTGTCTGTCTGTCTGTCTGTCTGTCTGCACATTTGTCTGTTTGTCTGCCATAAAAATAATCCAAACAGCCAACCCCATCCGCAGCGCCCACCAATGTTGCTCAAGTTTCAGCTTTTATACTTGTGTGATTGTGAATTAAAGAAACAATAATTGCGCATATCTAAGGCACCATAACACTACGACAATATTTTGTATGCGTGTCTTTACACTAGAGAAGGCACAACTAAGTAATTCTAAGGACCGTAGCGTTTATCACGCTGCGCTGACAGTGCACCGTGATGCTCAAAAAGGCAAGTGTTTTCAATGCTTTGCTAAGACGACACGGTGGTGGCACCTGCCCACCGCTTTGCGTTCAACACCTTATCGCCTCCGAGACCAGTGCGCATCTTACTTTATGCGCGCACGCCTCCCTTTGTTTTCTACGATAACTGCCAGATAGCGCTGGTGTCTAACCTAAACTCGATGCACTCGTTCGCGTTCGCTGCGCGCATCGAGACTCCAACGCAGCGCTTAAAAATACAATTCACCGATTTTCTCGCACAGAATATCAAATAAATGTTTTTTTTCACTCTCACCACATACAAGAATATGCTCTTTCGACGACATTTGCAATGAAACATCGAGATACTGGAGCAATTGTTCTCTTGACGATTGTTGTTTCGCGAGAGCAGAACGACGACGAAGGGCGATGAAAAGAAGACTGTTCGTCGTTCTTCTCTCGCGCTATAACAATCTTCATGTCATACCAACTAGCCCAAGCCGCTACGCTTTAATGATTTTTTCGCCCATTTTCCTTTCAGTTGCGACCGGCTCCACTGTCACCGACAAGAGATGGCGCTGCCTGCAAATTTCGCAGATGATGCTCTTCATATAATCAAAGCGACTTTTTGCACGATGTAAATTAAGCTCCCTTGCTGCTCAATGATGACATTGCTATGTACACTGGTCGTTCCTACCATCTATCACTAAGCATCATATAGCTTACTGGCATATTGTATTGTGACCCCATAGGCTGCCACACATGATCAATGAGACATTGCTCTCACTGCAAGGCATGTGCGTCACGTCCGTGAGCAATAGTAGTCGTACTCTCAGAGAGCCCGTCTTTGCAGAGCGTGGATAACTATAAAACTGCGCACGCTATATCCCGCCTTCATAATTAATTGCTATTTCATCACTCAATATAGAGAAATGCGGATCATTGTCGTCAATCCACAGGGCCAGAGACACAAAAGAAAAACAATGACTAGTTTTATATTTTATACTTGAAACTGCTCTCTGAGAACTGTTACGTATTATGTTTCACTACTATAGGTTTATTAGAAGCAGTGAAGTCAGGGTTGACGTTACATTTTGAAATTTGGCGCCGAAATCTGCGCACGTTACATAAAAAATTTCAAATCTATTTCTCGTATTGCGGCGTCATTATCTCCAAGGGATTACTTAAAACTTCGTATGCTA
Source organism: Rhipicephalus microplus (assembly GCF_043290135.1). Classification (NCBI taxonomy): domain Eukaryota; kingdom Metazoa; phylum Arthropoda; class Arachnida; order Ixodida; family Ixodidae; genus Rhipicephalus; species Rhipicephalus microplus. The sequence goes on along the minus strand of NC_134701.1, from coordinate 170,285,542 downwards.
GGTCTCTGGCATTCACAGATGATAATGTCCTTTTTTCTTGATTAAAACCTACATAGGACTCAGCAGACCTGTTAAAAATGTCTGACGCCACGGTGCGTAGTGCGATAAAAAAAAGACACATGATATGTTTTCGTAGTCTGTCTATACGACTGCTGTGTTTTGCGCATATGAAAACATATCCGATTCATTGCTTTATTTGGTCGTGTTACACGGGTCATTATGAACCGGCAGCATAATTAACATAGTTTTTTTTTCATTAAGGTCACCTGACTCAACTTCTAGTAGCTGTAAGCGCTGAAACTCAGCAATTTATAGTACTATATGCGAATAGTGTTAATGCCAGCACATGAGATGTCATATTGCAGGCCGCAATAGATCAAAAACCTAATCAACCCTGTCGTTTCAGGATACTTGGTAGTGAAGATATATTCAAAACTTTGCTTTTCATCCGCGTACTATTTCACGGTGAAAGCTGTTATAAGATCACAATAAATGTGGCGTGTGCCATAGTTGTCCGCCGTCCAGCCACTGGAGAAATAAGATAAAAGTACGTACATAAAATACACGAAGGGCACATTGACATTCAAGCCAAGGTCCGTGCGCACCAGCGCTGTAATCTACCCCAGAAGCACACCTTTGCATGAAAGTCCGTCCCGACTAAGAAGAGACCAGGAAAGCCTACTACATAGACTGCAGCTGAGTGTTGGACACACGCGACGATACTTATGAAAGATTGGACAAGATCGAAATCCTAACGACAACTTGTGTAACATGCCAGACACTATTTTTCACATCCTGTTTGCGTGGTCTTTATACACGGTTGAAAGACAATCTCTAGGGCGCCTCAAAGAAGACCTAGACTGCTGACCCTTTTTGGAAAAGTAACTTTTCCGCGGTTGGGAACATGTGAATCACGCCCAACGCAGCCTAAATGCCTTCTCACATTTCTAAGCAAGACAGGTTCAGATTCCGTCTTTAGAGCATCTGCTAATGTAGAGACTTCCGTGCTTGTCCTACACTGAACGACGCATTGCGTGCAGTGACTCATTGTGGTATATCACAATCACCCCTCATCATAACCTCCTCTTTCTTTCCCTTTTTCCATTACCCCCGTAAGGAGCAGCAGGCTATCATCCCACTTTTTAGGCCGACCTATTCTCCTCCTTTTCATTCAACACTTGGTTTTTCGTCATCTTTTAGAGCAAACTGCCTTAGGCAAGCTTGAAATACGGTAAAGAATTGCCTAATAAGAGTAGTAAAGTATTATATAACAACAAAGAAACAATCAAGTGTCACTCAATGTGAATAGCCTAACGAGTCGGTGGTCTAATGCTCCAACCCTATGAGAAAATTTTGAGGTTTAATTATTTTCTTCATCCACAGCATTTCAATATTGCACCGAGATATTTCCGAATGTATAGCGGGTCCCACTTTTCACGAAAGAATGAGGAAGGATGGAATAATAAATACTTCCCTACTAAAGAAACGTTATGATGAATAATGGCGTATTGGGACGCCTGCAGGTGTGCTTGTTGCAATTACCCAATGAATGCTTAAAGAAATGTTCTCAAGACTGCTCGTCCAGCTTTCGCTGTGACTGTGCTGCGCGTTCCACCCAGGCCTGTTTTTTATACTTCTTCATGGTCCTTTTTTAGGCCTTTATCGTACAGCACCGACCAGTTACACTATTTTTGAACTGATAACCTTGATATGAAAGCAAGCCTTGTACACATATGTGTCCCTAATGCAACCTAGTTGAACATTGTATTTCTAGAAATTATGCTGCTAATTTTTCCATTATGATTATTCCCAGTGAAAGAAACGAAGAAGTTTGAATGAATGTGCAGTGAGTGCCTGGTGATTTTGCCGTCTGAATTAGGTAGAATTTGGTAGAAGTCTGAATTTTGAAAGCTTTTTTTTTTGCTTTTAAAGCAGTAATGCAAAATAATGAGACGATGCTGCTTCAAAAATGCGCTGTCCTCCAGAACTGAAAGGTGTTTTGAAACAATAGGCAAATGTTAAGGATAGTTTCGCTATTCTTTTGGCCAGAGAGACTGCAGCCGAAGGAGCGCTAAATCAATCTACATGCCAAATTTTTTATGTACACAAACTGCCCTATTTTGTGACCGTTTTCGGAGCTGACGCTTCACAAACACTTATTTTTTTTTTGCTTGCAAGAGGAATGAATATTTTTGCGAGGATCAACCTAGTGGCGGTCACGTTTTCTTCAAATTGACAACACAATTCTCCTAGGTGAGAATGGCGCCATCAAAGCGTGAAGCTTCCTTAATTGCACATTGATAATATTACGATAAAAAATAACAAGCTGCACCAAAAAGGAAAAATTCGAAAGAGGTTTCCCATGCTTTGGTTTCCCCGCAGCAGCTTGCGCAAGCGCTCACGAAAGGGTGATACGCTCCTAGACCCCTTGGGAGGCATATCGATTGGCAAAGACCATACATCACTTTTCTTGAACGACCCGGAAGCCTCCAACTGCCTTAATTACTTCAGGGGAGGTGGTGAGGAATGGTACTGGTAGATGGGAAGGCACCTGCATGGTACGCAGGAAGTATGCGTTTGAGTTATGGTCTACGGAGTAGGAGGCGAAGTTTCGTTTTCTCGCATGGCTGACACATTCGGTTCGTTGTTGATTTTTTTCTTCCCTGGTGATCTTCGAAGAAAGGCATCACATGTCGTCAAAGTCTTGTGTTTGAAGTAAAAAACTTCTGGATGATTGTCAATTTTTGGAAAGCTTTCACGTTTATTACAACACCAACTGTGTTACAAGAATTTGCAAAACATTTTATTAGAGCACCGATTGAGAGAAATCGGGCGTAAATATTTTAGTTAAAACGTGGTCATTATTTTAAAAGACAATTATTGAAATCGAGTCAGCGTTTGGTGATCTTCTTTCTGTTCTGATCTGTTTTGGTCGCCTTTGCGCTGAATGCACATAAGTTTATTACACATCCTACGAGATAATGGAATAGGCTTGAGGTCCCTCCTAGATTACGGGCAGGAGTGCATGGGTTCACTTCGCTTGATTCAGAAGTCTAGGTTCATATATGCTAATGCAATCGCATTCCCTTGATCGCTTCGGTGATGCTATCTATTGAATGACTGCTGGATAAGTCGGCTACAGCTCGTATAAAAACCTTTCATTTCACGTGGATACACTGAGTTGACTTCCATGCTACCGATCAAACAATTCTACGAAATAGTTGCCAGCGTGGCTCATATATTGGGGAGATTCAGTAACGTTGTTTACATGAAGTGAATACTGCACTAGCATTTATATGAATTTTCTCGAAGGGTTTCGCCGGTACCGTGGCCGTTGCCATCAACGTCGTGTTCAGCATAACGTACCAATGGATTAAATCGCTCTTTGCATCCTGCGATCTACAAATGGTTTAGAGCGTGCAAATATGGACGACGAAGGCGGCTGAACGAGATTAAATTAACCGGCTCATCTCGATCACTCAGAGGACGCATGCGAGAACCTCCCTCTGCGTGTCTCCCGATTAACGCTCATAGTGTAAAGGCCCCACCCATCTAGAACGGGCACGAATGAACGTGGGGGGAGGGGAGTTACTTGAGCAACCACTAAAAAACTTGTTTCTAAGGGCACGGGCTCTCTTAGCAGGTATTCACACAGATAGCTGGTATAGCCTTCTACACAGTGAAATTTTTACCCCCTAAAAGTGTATTCGGGCGTCTGTCCCCCTTATTTACCTACATTACACTCTTATTTTAAATATTGGGGTGCTCGTAAATAAAAAAACTCTTGCGAAATCTCATTTACACCCTTATCTTTGGGTTGTTATGAGCAAGGCTGCAAATGCACGACAATTTCAGACAGTTTTGCATATATTTCAGGTATAAATTAACCGTCCTGATACCAGCAAGACACATAATAATACGGGCTACTTGCTGGTCTAGTAGAGCATCGAAACAGGAAGTAAAATAGGGCAACCAAAGTGTGTGTTCATCGATAAAGCACGCAACCTACAAAAATGAAAGACGCAACAGCACCTCTGCTTATCCAGTAGAATAAGAACCGCTCTTCTTCTATCTAGCCCTCTCATCTGTGTTGTTTGTGTGAATAGGGAGTACTCACGTAGGGCACTAACTTTCCTCAATCAAGGTAATGTTATGAACAATGACGTAGCCATAGGACACATTCTCCCCATCAGATCGAAGCTTCTTACTCTGGAGGTGAAACGTCTGACACCTGCAGAAAGCCATCCGCAGAGTTGAGTAGCCATAACCTCCGCGTCAACAGGCCATCAGGTATCCTACGAAAATGCACAATGACGGGGTGTATTTTGAGCTGGCATGCTTTATTTAATTACTGCTGCAATTACTTTTGTTGCGAATACTCTGTTCACGAGAAGAGGTGAACAGAACTTAGCGTTGTAATCTTAAAAATTACAACGAACATCGGGAGAGAGACCGAACTGATAAAGGTATATGTTTGCAGCTAGTGGTAACCTTGAGCAACAAGAAGTGCTATTTTTGAAATTGTATATGGCTCGGTAATACATCGCACTGATAGGAGCTATCGGATGTGCAACAAAAGAAGGCGGAAGGGCCGAGTTTGTGTGCCGGGCTTGGTCAAGCACAGCTTCATAAATGAAAGCAAGCCCAACTTTCACGCAACAGTGATGCTTGAGAGGATTGACTCGTCTAAGCTCTATATTCAACCGAGAAAGTTACCTGCAAAAATATAGGATGCGTCGTAAACATAGCAGTTCACTGTATGTCATACGTATACAATACAACGATGCAAGGGCACTGAAATAAGCATTTATCGCCATGATCCATCTCTTGAAGTACTCAGGGAACACCAAGCACCTTTCATTGTACACCGTTGGCTGGCGAACTGCTATGTGTATAACGTTTTGCACTTCTTGCCCCGCCGCGATGGTCTAGTGGCTAAGGTACTCGGCTGCTGACCCGCAGGGTGCGGGTTCAAATCCCGGCTGCGGCAGCTGCATTTCCGATGGAGGCGGAATTGTTGTAGGCCTGTGTGCTCAGATTTGGGTGCATGTTAAAGAACCCCAGGTGGTCTAAATTTCCGGAGCACTCCACTACGGCGTCTCTCATAATCATATAGTGGTTTTGGGACGTTAAACCCCACATATCAACGTTTTGCACTTCTGCGCCTCTTTCTAAAACTTCTATCTAATAAATGGGACATTCATCATACTTCACAGAAAGCAAAAATACTCATACAAATACAAAGTTGTTATAAGGCATTTGACATTAAAAGATGAATGAAGAGATCAGAAAAATACTCCAGATGCGTGCTTATAAATGACGAGGAGGAAACGGTAAAACATTGAAAACACGAAAAGAGAGAGAAAAACGAGAAATAAGAAAGGCAGGGAGGTTAACCAGATGCTAGTATCCGGTATGCTACCCTACACTGTGATTGGGGAATGGGGGTTGAAAGAGAAAGGAAGAGTTAAAAAATAAATAAGAGAAAAACACCGACACACACGCACACACAAAATCAGTCCACTCAGATGTGTTCCGATAGGCCAGTAGTTTGTAAGAAGCCCAGTAGCGCTTGCACGGCTTTCTTCTGGGACGATGAGTCATGACGACGCCGCAGTATACTTTCTTCTGACAGCGGCTGGTCATCTAACCTGTTTAGTTTATTAGAAAGGTGTTGTCTTTCCAGGTTGTATTTCGGGCAGTCACTCAGGATATGTTAAATTGTTTCTTCATCTCCGCAGTGTGCACAGTCGGCAGTGTCGGCCATACCTATGCGGAACGCGTACGCACGGGTAAACGCGACTCCCAACCATAGTCTGCACAGAGCAGTAGCGTCACCCCGTCGAATTTTTTTTTTTTTTTTGATGCTGCATGCTTAACCTTGGATCAAGGGATCGTAATCTTGGATGCGTAAAGAGAGGCTCATTCCAAAAAGCCATGGAGCGTTGGCGAGCAAGCATGCGGAGCCTCCTAGCAGCGTCCGTCCTTGAGAGACGTATTGACTGGTCGTTGTCTTCTGTATGGGCTGAACGGGCAGCTTGATCAGCTCGTTCGTTACCGATAATTCCACAGTGGCTTTGCAACCACTGAAATATTACGTGGTGCCCTTTCTCTGTTATATTGTGTAGCATTTCTGCTGTTTCAAATACCAACTGTTCGTGTGGACCATGGCGTAGATTTGACAGAAGTGACTGCAGTGCCGGCTTGCAGTCGCAGAAAATCATCCACCGTTGCGTGCTCTGGTCGTTAATGAAACGCAGCGCAGCGCGAAACGCTGCAAGCTCTGCTGCCGTTGTTGTGGTTGCATGAGCTGTCCTGAATTTGATGGTTGTGGCGTGCGTTGGAATAACGACCGCCGCTGTTGAGCTGTTTGGCAGGACGGAGCCGTCGGTGTAGACGTGGGTGCAGTCTTGGTACTTCTCGTACAGCAGAAGTAAGGCGAGCTGCTTGAGGTCTGGTATTGAGAAATCTTGTTTTTTCTAGATGCCTGGTATTGTCAGGTTGATGACTGGCTGTTTGAGGCACCATGGAGGAATTGAAGGTTTCGCCGAGGGCGTAAAACCAGTTGGTAGGGAGTCACCATGTGTAGTTATTGTTCGACAAAATGACGTAGTAGGTCTATCCACTGGCAGAGAGGCTAGGTGGTGATGGGGAGTCCGGCCCACATGCCTTATGTGTGTTCTCAAAGCTTCAATTTCAATATGGGTCTTTCAATAGGTGGTCTTCAATAGGTTCAATTTCAATAGGTGGTCTTTGGCTATAACTATCGTCGCCATTGTTGAGGCACCCTGAGGCAGACCTAGACATATTCGAAGCGCCTGTGCTTGAACGCTTTGTATCATGCGTCGACTTGTTTTGCTGGCGTTTGATAATGCAGGCAGACTGTATCGTAAAAAACCAAGAAAAAGCACCCTATACAGTCGTAACATAGCATTAGGCTGCATTCCCCAAGTCCTTACAGCGAGAAACTTGAAAAGATGGCATGTGCCTGTCAATCGCTTTTTCAAATACGACACATGAGGGCTCCATGATATGTCTCTCTCGACTATGATACCCAGAAATTTGTGAGATCGACGATACGGTATATTTTGACCGTTAATTGACACTGTAATTCTACATGGGTTTGCGCGTAAATGCCAGAAGAGCGCACTTTCCGGAGGAAATTTCCAGGCCTCAATTGCGTAGATACAAAGCAGTTGCAGTAGCAGCTCTCTGTATTCTCGCTCGTAACTGCAGGCGATTTACCGCAGATGTCTAGACACAGATGTCATCAGCGTATGTTGATAGGTAAATATTGTTTGGTAGATGCGTATGGAGAGCTATTAGTGTTAAACTGAATAACACGGGGCTCAGTACACCACCCTGAGGGACGCCACGACAATTGAAATGTGTAGACGTGTTCCCGAACTCTGTACTCACAAAATAGGATCGCATTTGGAGATAACTGCGTATCCACTTAAACATTCGGCCACCCACTTCAATCTCTTCTAGTGCGGTAAGGACGACTTCATGTGTAACGTTATCATAGGCTCCTTTGACGTCAAGGAACAGAGAGGCAGAAAGACGCTTATGGCCTTTCTCGTGTTCAACGTACGTGATTAGGTCGATGACGCTATCGATCGATGATCGACCATGTCGAAAGCCAGCCATGGCATTTGGGTAGATCTCATGATACTCCAAGTACCACTCGAGTCGGCCGAGAATCATTCTCTCCATCACTTTACCCACGCAACTAGCCAATGCGATCGGGTGATAGGAGAAGAGTTCCAATGGTGATTTGCCAGGTTTTAGTAATGGTACTAGACGACTAGTTTTCCAACTTAGGGAGACAGTGCCCTCTAGCCAACAATCATTATATAGCTGAAGTAGAGCTATTCTCGTGCGCTCACCCAGTTGACACAGAGCTCTGTACGAGATTCCGTCAGGCCCTGGTGCGGAGGTCTGTTTGCATGAAGCGAGTGCTGCTTTGAGCTCCTGAATAATGAACGGGAAGTCCATACAGGAGTCACGTGGTGGCGGACAACTGCTCGAAAGTGGTGAAATGCTGATGGCTGTAGTTTGCCCTAATAATCCGGCACAGAACTCTTCAGCAACGTCCACATCTGGTCGATTTTGGCGAAGGGCTAAGGCCTTGAATGGTGACTTCTGGATGGGCGATGATCGCAAACCTCTAACCGTCCTCCATATCTGCGATAAAAGCTTACGAGGGTCGAGTGACTCGCAGAAAGTAATCCAGCGTTGGAATTCTAGTTTGTCCAACTGACGTTTGATCTTCTTATGCATACGTCTAGCAGTCCGTAAACTTATGTCTTTCGTGCGCCAGTACCTTCTTTCAGCTCGTCGTCGCAAGGCTCGAAGCCGCTCCAGCTCTATGTCGATGTCCATGATTCTTACAGGGCATGGGATCGTACACACAGTCTCTTTTACAGTGCTCTTGATGGCCTCTTGTAAGTCGGATATGTGTTCTTGGCATTGGTCTTCTATACGGGACTGATATTTTTTCCAGTCCACACTTTTAACGATGTCGCGCACTTTAGGAGGCGACAATCCTCTGATCTTGACGTATGTTGGAATGTGATCACTCCCGTGCGTTTCTATATCCGTGAACCATTCAGTATGTTTCCCAGGCTTCGTGAAACAAAAGCCAAGTCGTGACAGCTACTGTATGTGGAGCCATGTAAAAATGAAGGACTGCCATCATTCAGTAACCAAAGTTGGTTGTCGGAGGCAAAAGACACCAAGCTTCTGCCCTTCATGTTCGTATTCTGACGTCTCCATAATGTATGATGAACGTTAAAATCCCCAATGATAACACACGGGTCAGGAGTTAACGCTATGATGTCTCGTAATCTTTTTTGATCGAAACGGCTTGATGGTGATAGGTATGCGCCAACCACAGTGATGTTGAGCCTCCTCTTTTTCACTCTTAAGCATACGTATTGGTTTCCGTCATGAGGTGGTACAGGTTGAAGGATGTAAGTGAGGTCTCGGCAAATGTGCACCAGAACCTTGCTGCTTTCAGTAACAGTAGACGGCATAAAACATAAAACATAAAGCATAAAACATAAAACATAAAACATAAAAGACATAAGACATAAAAGTAGACGACATAAAACACGAAAATTTTTCGTCGAACCTGTCTACCTCAGGGTAGCTGAACGTGGCTGAATTGCGAGAAGTAGATGAAGTTGTTTTTGAACGAGTGTAAGCTTGTCTCTTTTGCTTCATCGTTACCTCGTGATCCTTTGAAATACTTCTAGTTTTCCTGTGTTGCGTCAGCATGCACTATATTATTTTCGTAAGAGAAACAACTTGCACAGATCAAGAAATAGGATTCCCATATTCCTTAAGTGAAGGCATAATCGCTCAGTGTGTCCGGTTGTAATGTATCAACCTAGCCAAAACTCTTGTAACCGCTCTATCCAATATTTTTGAAACGGCTTCTTAGAATTTTTCACATGTTAGCTTTAAAATGGTTTGGGGTCAACACCATGCTGCATGGCGCGGCTGTTAATACCTATTATTTGGAAAAAATGAAAAAGAAATTAGGACCATCATGCGAAATTTTTACGCAAAGAGGTGAAGCTTGAAACATTCAATTTATAAATGTTAAATTACTACCAAGATTTAGTTACATGCAAATGTGTGTGTGTACCATAAAGCAGGATCCCAATTTATATTGTGCGTGAGTGCTTACACTTGATCAGTTCCGTTATTTCATCTCTCACGCTATTTATCCTTGAAATATCATGTTTACATCCAAAGTAGAGTGCTGAACCCTAGTTCTAGAACGCAGCATGCTAAGCTCAAGTAGGCTGTGTGTTTTTATAATAACCAGCGCAACTTTGTACAGGGCTAAAATAAGTGTGCCTTCGTAGCTGTATTTTTGTAAAAGTTTTTTACATGAACATTTACGTAGCATACTGAGAGAATGAATCTGTTTTGAAGAATCTTTAATTTTATGTAGGAACGCGCATGACCCTCTTCGAAGCTAAATCAAATTTCTTAGTTCATTGAATGTAAATTGAAGGCATTTTAAACCTATCAAAAGACAACAACAATCAATATTTTCACGTAGCGATGACGACATTCTGAAGACACAATATTGGGAAGCTCGTGAAACGAAAGAGAATGTGTCTATTAGGTATATTTACGCCTACTCACAGTAACAACACCTTCGCTTCAGTGGCGATGAACAACGAGTTTAGAGACGGTCGTGATGAAATACCCGCTCTAATCAGCCAGGCTCAGTTTAAAGACAGCAGGTGACATTGTCGATATTTGATACTTTCAAATTTTTACTGCCACAAAGCTGCAAATTACACATAAACATCAAGAATGGTGTAATACGCCCCGCAAAGCAGCTATTACATTCGCTAACTAACTCGGAATATCTCGTTGCTGACGTACGGGGCCTGAATTATTTCCGATAAACCACTAAACGTCTTGATTACAGAATATACTGAATGATTACACTAAAAGGTTACAGATTATATAATCTGTAACCACTAAAGGATTACAGAATATATAATTGCGCGTCGGTGGTTATCAGCAAGCGTGAAAGAGAGGAGGAGGAGAAACGAAAGAAATTGAAGATGGGGAGGCAAACCAGACGCACGTCTGGTTTGCTACCCTGCAATGGGGAAAGGGGTGAGGGAATTACAAGAGAAGAAACAGAGTAAAAATGAAGGGGACCATGTGGGTACTAGTGACCTTGTCTATTGCATGCTCATAAGCGGGCACGTAGTCCAGTTTCCTAGCAATTCCCGTGTCACTTTGCTGGCCTGCGATGAATAGAGCCTTGACTTGAGTTTTTCTCTTCAGAAAAAGGTCTACTATCTAGAGTCTGTAACGTGTTGCGTAGCACATTGCGTTCACTCGAAAAATGATTGCATAAAATAAGCAGATGTTTTATTATCACATGAGATCACATGATTCACATCTGGGGCTATATCCGCCATTCTGATGCGAAAAGAGTTCGCTTTCGTGAGAGCTACTCCTAACCACAGGTGGCACAGTAAAGTTGCATCCCAGTGGGAGAAGTCTAATGAAACCTGAAGCTTTCTCGATGGGTCCAATTTACGACGGTTCTCAACACTGCGGTCACTCAGCCAAGTTTCCGACATTGCGTTAGCGAACGAGCGAAAGCACCTTGCAGCACCGGTTCTCGACAATGGTATAGGGATTGTGTGGGCGTCCTCGTAGGGGGATCAGGCAGCATCATCAGCGAGGTCGTTAGCGATAAGGCCGCAATGTCGCGGTAACCATTGGAACACCACGTCATGTCCTTTCGATAAAACTTCGTGAAGCATTTTTCTCATTTGATGTACTAGTAGTTTATGCACCCTTTGTCGTAAAGCTGATCGCACGCTCTTGAGGGATGCCTTAGATTCGCAGAAAACGGCTCATTTTTGAGGCTGGGCATCCACGATATAAAGTATAGCAGCACGTATGGCGGCAAGCTCCGCTCCTGTTGATGTTGTCCTGTGGGACACTTTGAACTTTTTAGTGACTTCGTATGCCGGGATGACAACAGCCCCTGTTTAGCTGTCAGACGAGACCAATCCATCGGTCTAAATGTGGGTTCTTTGGCCATAGTTCTCGTCGAGGAGCGACAATGTCACCTGTCACAGGACCACTGTTGCATGAATGCTCTTGTTCGTGATTCCCGGATCACCTCCGTGGCGCCTACAGCATGCAGGGAAATTAAAAAAAACTTTAGGCCATTGTAAATTGCTGTAGGTGCGTTCGGTAAAAGCGTGTGGCTGTTGAGGCCCACCACACGTGCATTCGCTCACTCTGGTTCTGACATTTTGCGTTGGCACAATCCACATTCTAGATGCGCTTATATGAACCGCTTCTTGTGGAATCAATACCGAGCCGCTTAAGAGCCAGCCTGATAACTCTAATGCTGCAACGAAACTTCTGACGAAGGAGCATTGGCACGCGTTCAGCTGTGCCATCACATGACTGCCGAGGAATTGTGAAGGGGCATGGACGGACGGACGGACGTTCGGGCACCACTGCAGTGCCATCACGTGATTTCTGAGAAAATGTAAGCGAAAGACCACAGCTGTGGCAGCACGCATCTTGCATTGCACCATGTGTCATCACAGGATCGCTCAAATACTTTGAGCGGGAGAGGCCATAGCTTGGACCGTTCTAGGGCGCAGACTGACGGTTACATGGTAGCACGCCATGAGTATGAGCCATTAGACACTTTCGCCTTAAACGGTTTTGTGAACCTATATCATCTGAGCACTCAACAATAACACAACTATAGAAATGCATATTTGAAATATATGCGCATTGTGTCGCATGAGTCGACGCATACGTGAAGTAAATATATGTTGTGTGGGGTCAAATATAAAGCTTAAAACAAAGACGTTGCAGTAGAGTCTCATAGTTCAGAGTGGGGCGTTCAATAGGCCCTTGATTAGTTTTTTTTATTTCACGCGGAAAATATTTTGAATGCAAAACAACTTCACACAATTAGCTTACTCAAAAATTCTGAATAATCAAGTGTGTGAGACTATTTTGCATATTGCCATGTAAAAAACGGTTCTAACAGTTCTAGGTTGATAAACTTCTGAAGAAAATAGCTTTTTTAAGGCAGCGGTCAAGAGTCATTGCGTAGACAGCGGTACAAATATTTATTACAAGCGTGCTTAAACCGTAACAAGGTGTCACTACCTAAACACTATCTCGGAGTTGTGACTTTAAGGAATGAACACTGAAAAATAAATATTACATTGTTCAGTGAAACAATGCTACTAGTATAATGTAACTCTGTACTCTGCATCCATTACTACCGGTGCTTCTAAAGCGGAAGCGTGAAATAGTTTTTTTTAGAAATTTTGGTGTCGGTGCCAGCACAGGCGTTTTTGCTTGTGAGCAGAAGAGCAGCGTTGGCAATGGCCAAAACTTTGAGGTGGATGGATTTTCAGATAGGAGCCGAAGGGTTTTCAGAGTTGGTGCCCCGCGCAGCGAAGTTCAGGGCTTCAACTTAAAGCAAAAGCTTGTTATGACGTTAATAGGCAATAAGTGCCTGTGCTTGTGTGGTGGTTCCAGTTTTTCTTGTCACACTTTTGCGATTGCGCGTTGTAACAAAAAAAGAGAAATAAAGATAAAAAAAGCAGTCAAAATGCGTCACAATTTTTACAAGCACTCGTCATGAAAAAAACATCTGCCATAGACGTTCGTAGTGGCTGGCGCTTACGCAAGAAGCGCAGACAGCAGTGCATTCTGAGTATCGTGTTTCAGTCGCTGAGTGCAGTACAATGGCCCCTTCCGAAGGCATTCATTCGCGAAATGTGAAACAATGATTGACATCACAAAAAGTAAATGCAAACCACCGCGAAGAATACAGCTTCTTGCGAGTTTCGACTCAACGATGTAAGTACACTGAAAGGCAGCCTTTTTGAAAACGCTGCTAGAGAAACGAAAATATCGATCGTGTTCGTCAGATGCCTCTTACGGCCGCCTTGGCATGCGTATGACGTTCGGCTAGATTGTTATGCGAAGAAAATTCTACCACAGAAAAAGAAAAGCATATGCTTTTCTTCTTACGTGAAAAGTATCAATATTGATACTTTTCACGTATGTGCATTTGTCGGAACACGGAAAGCAGGCACATAAGGGGAATTTGCGTCAGAAAAGCGGCGGGGTAATGACTCGTGACGACGACTGTTCCTAATGTCTGCTGCTGTCCGAGTGAGGACTGCATTTCGCTTAAAAGCTGTTGTGGCTCCCCTTTTCATGTGATTGGTTTTCACAGGATGCTCTCGAGTAGAGTATGCACAACAGCGAAAAAAATGCGCTTCTTGATGAGAAATTTTTCAAGCTTTTTCGGGGGAGTAAATGCGGATTCACGATCGGTGCGATCGATTCGCATTCATCTACACGTGACATACTTATGTCTCCCGACACAAGTCACCATTATAAATAGCGGCCAGCAATAGCAGTGTGGTTTTCCAAGTAACAGTTGTGTACGTCGATAACTTTGTTCAACTTAGACCATTGGACATGAAAAAATACTTCGTCCTCAACAAATACTTTTGTATTACGAATACAATAAAGTTGACACAGGGAAGAAATATTCTCTCTTTTTCTTCAAAACGCAAGCAACAAAAACTATACAGTAGCCTTCTATTATTCCTTATGCTGTTGATATTGCGCTTACAGAGGTGTTGAATTTGTCACAGTACTTTAAATTTGATTTTACTGTAGCTTATTATCCGTACAACGTGCATTCTCGGTAGGCTCATTTCTCAGTAGCACTGGCAATTCGTCTACTTTTTTTTTCTACCCAAATTCTTTTAGGCTGGGTCCACAAAGACTTCAGTTACGTATTTTCGTCACATAAATCAGAGTTTCCCAATATACACTAGAGGGAACACTGGCGCTAGTGTCTATGATAGCTGCAGTGCAAGGCACTTCAGCGAGCATGGGAATGATGGGTAGTACACACATTTGTCTAAACTTCGTACTTCTGGCCTGGTTTTGGCTCCGTGTGTGTTCATGTGGCTTGAAGCTGTTTTCTCACAAAACAAAAATCAGCGAATGTTCAGCGATGGCGCTTCACCACCCTAGCTTTATCGAATTCCCTTTACAAATTGGGTCACGACGTTCAAAAGGGTTGAATTTTTCTTTCAAAACAAAATCAAAACACAGCAATAAACGAAGTCGCAAGTACGATTCGCCGCCCGCAAGTATGAAGACTAGGCAAATGTGTGTACTACCCATCATTCCCATGGTCGCTGAACGATCGCAGCGCTAGGGTGCCCTCTAGATAATTTTGAGAAACTCTATGACATAATTGACGTCAGAAAAATATCCACAGCCAGCAGGCACAGAAAAAGTTCCGCGAGAGCGTGTCGAACCCACAAGCTTTCGGTCCGCGACAACCAATGCCGGGCACACTGTCCACCGAGCTACAGTCAGAAACTTAGTATATAGGTAAATCGCGCCATCTATATCTAACGTTCACATCCAATAACGTTCTCGGTAATGTGCAGTATTGGTTCATAACCGTCACACCTACGATCAGTTCCTGCAATGAGTCGTTTCTACTTAATTGTTCGATTCGACGCGTTTCAAATAAGAGAAGAGCATTTTTGTGGGCCTTTTCCTTGTCCAAACAGCACACCAAGTGCAGATCCCTGAAATCAAAACGGGTAGTTCTTGGACTCCGAAGTTGCCATCCGCATGCTGGTAGGCATTCTCTGAGGCCTGCTTTCGCGCCTCTCTTCGAGAAATCATTTGCATGTTTGTGGCACCAGATGTCGCTTGGTCCACACGTGCCTTCACGTTTGGCCACCAAAAATATGATGCCTGCCGTGCGCATGGCTCCTCGAGGCCAGCGCGCATGCACCGACTACCTATCTGGGAAAGGCCCATTTCATCGACACCTCTACAAACCTCCATGTTTGTTCATGGCTCATAGATGTTCATGGTACTGAAAAGTAGTGGCTTCTGAAGGTTTTTCAATTCGCGAGGTAGAACTTAATAATGCGAAGTTTCTTAAAAGTATGAAGGCATAATATTGATTATTGTATTCTTTCTTAAATACATTATTACTTGTAAAATTTCTGACGACTAGAGAGTTTAAAAGGTTTGCGATTCTCTAGTTAAGTAAAAGCACGTTTACATACAACTACAGCCCATTAACCAGCATCTCGTGCATAACCTTGAAGCATATTTTTTACTGCAAAGTTTTTTATTATTGTTTTCTGGACTGAGATTGAATACCAATAGCGGGGTTAGAGCAAGTTTTTTTTTGCTTCTCATGGAGGGAGTTTGTGCCGACGACACAATGGGTACGGCAGTCAAGCGTTCCAATGAGGTAATCGCAGCAGGTTTAGAGTGGAAGTGACTCTGAGGAGCAGTAAAAACTGCTCCGCCATAATCAGCGTGGTTTAAAGGAACTCGGGGTGACGTACTATATTTAACACGTTTGTCTGCTTGGGGGCGCCGCCGGTGGTCGCATATTCTAGTGGTAGCGGCGGACTACACCGACAAATCGGAGAGTTCTGCGGCATTGTTTCCACTGCTCGATAATGGCCGCTTCGAATCAGACAGATGTCCCTGCATGAGTAATTGATCAGATATTGACAGTGACAATGAAACTGAAGCGCACGTGTGGGGATTCAACAGATTTTAACATTGTAATGCAATAACTGCGTGCAAGGTACTCTGAGAAGCTCCTCACTCGAAAGATACACATTCCGCATCCACATTGCTTCAGCAACACATGTTGTGTTCCAATCGCCGATCGTTGCTTTACGTCAAATTTGAGTGCTCTATGGTAGTGTCCATCAGCTGCTTCAGCTGATGGACACTACCATATATATTAACACATATATATTAACACGATATATTAACACGTATAGGCCATTAGTTATACAAAATTCTGTAACACCAAAGCTCCGAACGCAGGAAAGTTTAGTGGCATATATATCATCTTTATTATAAAATTGCATGTATCTATTGCAGGCACTATGCACAACTTCGGAGGCCATGACACATAAGGTATTGAGAACGTGCAGATAAAAGATGCAGGTATCTCAAGCAGAGCTATGTGGTAATTCTAGAAAGAAAATTATCAGCACACTCGTTTGAGCAGTTTCTATGTAGTATAACAATATACTTCATTTCGGCATATGCACGTCAGCCTGTGCTGCTAAGAAGTGAGATCTTATTACAGTGTCAGTTTCTGGAAACTTTTTTTCATGCCATGCTGCATTATCAGTACTCACCGCGTTCTCGCAACCATCATCATCTCTCACTTCGTGTGACGAGATGCCTAATATTTCAACGCATACTTCTAATGCCAAATAGCAGGACTCGGAAGAACAGTATGAATACAAAGAAGGATAGGGCTACACTAACGCTGTGACCCTCAACATTAGTTCCCGATTGATGGGCTACAAATTCTATTTACCACCTTCTTCAACATACTAAACCAGAAAGGAAACAGGCGATGTCATGAGTGTCATCTTGCAACTACTTGCTGAATGCCGTATGACAATATGCTAAAGTAAGCATTGTATCGCAAATAAATATGTTTCTCAGGAATATTGAATGTTCCCATAAACGTTCCTCGCGTTACCTGGTCAATGAAGGAAAAATGAAGGCTCGAAATTTATTCACAACAATTAGGTACGGCTTTTCAAACATAAAGGGGTAGCTTCAGCGATAAGGCCATCGCCATACCCAGCAGACGGCTGAACCTGGTCTTGCAGCATCGTTTTCAATTACGCGCAATGGCCATTCACGATGGACGGAGGCGCAGTTATTGTGTTCGCGAGGACAGCGACGCGAGCGTTAAGTGGCTCTCTCGAGACTCATTTACGAACGTGCACAATTTGCTTCACTCATCACCATTTCTCTTGGGTGCACTAAACATAATCACATTTGTGTTTGTTAGAGCGGCTGGACGACGTGCTACCATACAAGTCAGCGTTCGGATGACGTAAAAAAATATTCTTGATATATTACTAAGCGTTGCCGTTACAATATTCTCAGCTACTCTAGAGGCAACACGTGTCGTTCTTTACCTTATGAACTTCTAGCCGCCTCATTTTCAGGCAGTATTGTACCTATAATGTTTTGAGGTTTTAAAGAAACGGGACCCTACGAAAGGAGAAGCAAGTCCCCTATAAGTTGAACGCTTGATGTCGTCTATAGAAAGCATATCACATGCAGAAAACGTGCATCGGACCTCATCCACAAGGGGGGAAATATCAAAAGGTATATGTGTCTGGCTAGCAAAACGAAGTTGCGAAGCAAGTGAATAAGAAGATATCCAAGTGGATTAGTCCTGTGCAACCTCTCCATTTATGAACAAAACCCCGTACACCTACCTGCACACATTATTAGCAATCTTTTTTTTTCCACCAGGACGCATATCTCTGTGCTCAGAGTTTGACTTTCGTGTTAGAGCGACAGTGAATGGAGTATATTTGCGTAGCAGAATATCAACATATGCTTCGAAAAGGGCTAACGGTATCGTTACGTTATATAAATGCCCACGGAATAAAGGAATGTCTGTTTTAGACTTGAACCCTCACTTCATTGATGCAATAATTGCTTGGCAGCATTTTAATGGAATAAAGTTTGACTAAACCATCACTATTTGTTGAAGTAATTGGCTACTTGATATATATGAGACGTTTGTTCATTACAAAAGGATACAATAACAGACAGAGAGAGAGAAAGATGCAAGGAAAGGCAGGGAGGTTAACCTGACGCACATCCGGTTTGCTACCCTGCACTGGGGAAGGGATGAAGGGGAGAAAAGAGGTTGCAGAGTGATAAGACGGTACACACAATCACGAGCACACTTGGGGGAGCCCAAACACTCTACAGGTGGTCACTCAGGTTTGTTGACTTTGTGTAAAGTAGCAGTGCTTTGGTCGCTTTCTGCACAACTGAGGCAGATGCCCAAGGTCCTAGAATCTTCTGCACACAAAATGGTCTGCACTCAAGTTGATTCACAACCATCCAGAGCTGGCATCGCTGTGTGTCGTAGCAAGCGCAGCTGCACAGGACGTGTTCAATGGTCTCTTCAGCTCCACAGTAGTCGCATGTAGAAGTGTCTGCCATACCAATGCGAAAGGAGTACACCTTTGTGAATACAACACCCAGCCAAACAATAATGAACAGAAATAGCAAAGGTGCTATACTTGGTTGCCGTTAGGAGCTGCAGGCCATGCCACTTCGACATTGCATGCAAACAGATGCTTGGAAACTTCTGGGCTCATATTGAGGACAATTCATATATTAAACTGGACGTAGGTGGTGCATACCATGGGCGACATAGGCAAACAAATATTGGGAGTGAAGGTTAAGCTGCACAAGCAAAACCCTGCTCGTACACCATTGTGCCAGAAATCCAAGTTTACATGTTGAAGTAAACTTTTGGAGTGAAGATGTGAAGTGGATGCACGACGTGCCTGGAAAAGGGCAATGAAAACATTTTGGACTTAATAAAAACGAACATGGTGGATTCCTCTGTCATAGTAATTGGTAAAACAAAAAAGAAAATTGTGTTATAAGAAATGCTGCCAAGAGTTGATTGTACATTGTTTCGACACAAGGGCAAATGAATGAATCCTATTGGCCGCGAAGAAACACAAGCAGCAGAAACCTTCCAGCTTGCTCCTAAAGCACGAAGGTCACACAAAAAGAACATACAAAGAATGAGCGCGAACTAACTGTCCCGCTATTTTTGTCTGTTTTGTTTTTGTAGATTTCTTCCGATTTCCGCGGAGATGTCTTGCAATAATACTAAAAACTATTACAGCTCAATAATTAGGGCACACTGCTAAAACACAAAAGATGACGCATGAAACGAGCGCGGAAACATTCACAGTACATGCGCGAAGTGACAAAAGTATTTGAAGTTTAACGTCCCAAAACCACAATATGAATATGTGAGACGCAGGATTGAAAGGCTGTGAAAATTTCGAGATCAGGTGGTTCATTATCGTGCATATAAATCTACATTCACGTTTGAGCGCATACCAACAACTGCCAGAGTTGTTACTGGATGTCTGAACTGCGCACGTTTTTTTCCCCGCAAACGTGGCCTTTGGAGTGAGCGAAGTCACCTTCGTGCTCTGGAACTTTGACGCTAGCACAATATGTACTGCCCCCATCACGTGATAAGCACGTGAGCAGGGCAGTGCACAGAGTGATGATCTTCAACGTGCACCCATCGCGCGATCTCGCTAGTGATAATAAGCACACGCTGAAGTCACCGAGCTCTGAGTACTGCTCACAGTAAATGGTCTCCAAAGATAGCGCACCATTGGCTCGCTTGAGAAGGTACTGTTTGTGGCCGAGTCATTTCACACCACGCGCTGGGAAGAAAGAGGTTTTACAATTGGCAACCGCTGATGGAGCATTTTTTGTAATTTTTTTTCCTTTGCCGTCTGTTACTGTATACTCTGTAACGTCATATCCATGACAAAAAATGCCAGCAGGACTTTAGTGGAGCAAAGCATAAACGCTTGCGTGTTAAAAAACATATGCACATTTGTGGCATGCAAGCATCGATCGCACGAACTGACCACAGCCTTCAGTAAACAAATTCTGATAGCAGTTGAAAAGCTCACAAGGTTTTTTATTCCGCCTTTGATTCGAAGGCGGAACCTGTATTCATAATCCTTTTTTTACGAGAACCTTTGAACTTGAATTTGAATCGAATTTGAATTTGAACATTGAATTTTTTTAGTGCCGCTAGTAGCCATGATGGCAGTTGTAAAACACTCTTTTTCTCCTTGTTAGCGTCATGCAGCACGGGATCTTACTTCGAGATGGTTACTGTCCAATAACTCCTTGGTATATACACTACCTACAATGAACCAGAATGTGACCACCGCTGTAGCTGAGTTGGCAGAGCATCGCTTGCGTTATTCTAAGTTCACAGGTTTGGGACCGACCAGCTGCGAGTCATGTTTGCACCCACATTTATTTCTTCCTGTTCAGTTTGCAATTCGTACTAATAGTATCCCTTGTACGTTTCTTGGAGTCGTTAGCTATATTATTGTGAATAGCTAACGAATCCTTAAATTGCTACATCTCCCTCTCAATATTGGCTGCTTATAATAATATGCCTACATTTCTCTCGTATCATCATTGCTGTCTCGGAACTATTTTTCAAATAGACGGTAATCAATGTGAAACGTCAATAGTGGTTGCAGTGCTGCCCACCCAATTTTTCCGCCACGGTGGTCTAGTGGCTAAAGTACTCGGCTGCTGAACCGCAGGTCACGGCATCGGATCGCGGCTGCAGCTGGTGCATTACCGATGGAGGCGGAAATGTTGTAGGCCCGTGTGCTCAAGTTTGAGTGCACGTTAAAGAACCCCAGGTGGTCGAAATTTCCGGAGCTCTTCACTGCGGCATCCCTCATAATCATGTGGTGATTTTAGAGACAATAAACCCAATATATCAATCATTCATTTCAGCCTACAAAATTTTATAAACACTACATGTGTACTCCTATGATACAGAAGTCACGTCGGGTTAACGTCAATTGTGGTAAGCTGCCATGCGCTGAGCTCAATTTCTGCAGCAGCGTTTATAAGGCCAGCATTCTCGCGTTCATCAGCGCTTCATATCAGCTTCTGGTGTTGCTAATACGCGTGTTCTAGTTGGAATTGTTGTGCAAGTAAAGAACTGGTAGGAAAAACGCCTTAAACTCTTCAACATAAATTTATATGTTCAATGATAGCGTAATAAAATTTTATTTTGAAAATTTTAGTAGACTGATTCGCGAGTTATACAAAAAACTGGGGAAAGGCGAAGCATGCAGTGCTTTTGACAAAGGATTTTCGGATGAGGCACAAGTCGAGCTGGGCCTAAAGCCGTTCATTCCCACTCTAATATTGTCCTAAAAAAAGAATCAGTAGATCCCACGTACCCGGGAATCAACGGTGTGGAAAGCATGCGGAAGAAAGGTGACCGTGTTGCAATTTATTGTATTGAGCGGCACTTCATGATGGTAAACTCATGTACAAATTTTTCACGCATAGATATATGCTGAAGAGTTGCAGATCTTTATATAACCAGTTGTTTGCACTTCCGCGACGATGCCAACTGGAACATGCGTATTAGCAACACGAGAAGCTGATATGAAATGCTGATGCTCGCGAGGATGCTGGCGCTGGACGCTGCTACGTAGATCAACTTCAGCACACGAAAGTAACCACAATTTACGTTAACCCGAAGTGACGGCTGCATCAAAGGAGTACATGTGTAATGTTCAAAAAAATTGGTAGGTAGCACTGCAACTACTATTGACGTTTCACGAAGATTTGCGTCTATTTGAAAACTAGTTCCGAGACCTGGAGTACAGCTCTGTGATAAAATGCTTCATTGTCACGCAGAATTCTTGGGTTTGACTTCAGCTGGGAACCTGACATTTATTCGTTGTATTCGTCGGGTCTACGCTACCGATGTCGGGTATTTCTTAACAATCGCACGTTTTATTTGCCTATGTGTGTACTGATCGTTCCTGGGAAGATACTATAAGTGTCAATCACCTGTGGCACATACCCACCCGTGGGTATGTGCCACAGGTGATATGTGCCATAAGGTATACCTTGAGCTAAACGCATCGTAATATTGGAATTCTCCCGCAGCAATGAATCCGTCAAACACTTCCCGGCAGATAGCGGCACATACCCACCCGTGGGTATGTGCCGCTATCTGCCGGGAAGTGTTTGATGACGTACGTGACGGGGTTGTGACATTATTCATGTCTTGACCAGCGCGTCATGTTCGTCATACCATCTTACCCTCCCATGCTAACTTTGGTTCACGCCAAGTTAAAGGGGTGGCTACGAGAGCACCCAAACTTTAGCGGCTGGATAGATAGATAGGTTTTAATCTATCTGCATCGAAGTGCAGCTTACCCTTAGGTTCTTCATTCTTAGAAGCGCGGTTTGTTCTTTACAGCATGTAGGCCAGGGCTTTCGAGCTCCACTGACGTAGTTGGTTATTTCATGGGCTAACTGTTTCCTCCATTTTTGGTGGACTGGTAGTGGCATTTGGAAAATTTTCGTGGCGCATGCCCAATTTACAGTGAACTCTCAGAACATTACCCACCATGGCGATATTAGACACCGTCAAGCCAAGACTTGGAGGTGCTTCGCACCTAAACTTTGTTACCAGATGGAAGCCCGCGTTTTAACAACAATCTGCTTGAAATATATTGCATATTTTTTTAATTGAAGCATGCCGAATACCTCTTTTAAATCATCGTCATATCCCACGAAATAGCGTAATACTGTACTGATGCAAAAGACCGAACAATGGTTTTTGCTTTATTTGCCTTCCATGTTGCAACATATCAGGTAAGAAAGAGAATACTAAAAAATATGAAATCGCCAAACGTAAAAAGGTATTGGAAATAGATTGCATTGGAGTAAACAAGTTCTTCAAAGGAACGAAAAAGATCGATAGAAGCACTGCATACCACACGCGCCTGTTTCCAATCGAAAACGGCAGGCGAATGCAGCCGACGCCGACAATTGTACAGCGGGATTCGATATTGCCCCATGCCACGAATCTACTTGGCGGCTTTTTGTGTAAATGTAATTTTTCGTATCTTCGCTGTTATTGCACTAACTTCCATGTTATCTTGTTCGGATTTTTCTTTTCGTTGTGAGGCGTGTGCCCGTCGGTTGAAATGGAGTGCATAAGGTATACCTTGAGCTAAACGCATCGTAAAATTGGAATTCTCCCGCAGCAATGAATCCGTGAATTTCTAGTTGGCTTTCGTTATTTTCAAACTGTGCCCGGAAGCTTATATATTGTGATGCATGTTCGGCTTCTGGCTATTTACGAGATAGGTGTGGCAGCGCTTTGAGAGAAACTTATCCTTTCCGATAACTTGCTACTAGGGAGAAATGAAAAGTTTGGCAGATGCGGCATACCTTGGTAATTCATGTTATGTGAAGCATGTAGAAAAAAGCTTTAAGATGCGAAGCAGCTCTGGCTAGCTTGTACAACGCTGTTTACCCGTACGAACGGGCCGTCCACCGCAGGTGTTGGCGTGGTGCAGGTAGGTCATGCCGCTGCTGCGCGTTGACGTAACGCTCCCCTCGCAGTTCGCGCTGATGTCACTCTCTCTCTCACCTGCCCTGTGCTCGCCGAGGCGCCCACAGCTGCCACCTCATTCGTTCTCCCACAACACCTGCCACAACCACCACTCGTTACAAAGCCGACTAATTGATTCACGTGCACTAAAACTGAAGCACGTCTACATACGCGTTGAAATTTGTCTGTACTTGCTACCTAGAAGATCTCTACGCCAACCATTGCTTCAAACGCATCTTCCAGCACTCGCCACAGCACCCACGTTAGCACCGTTCAAGCCGTAATGTCACGCGTACGCAACTCTGCAGCTTCGCATTCCATCATGGTTCCCTTCTGGAAGAACGTCCAAGTTTTTTATTGAGTCATACGTTGTCAAAAGGCACCCAGGTCATGTACAGTTGTCGTTTGCACAGACGTGTGTTGAACAGTCGCATATTTTTTTAAACCCAATTGTTTACAGTTGCGTAGTGATGTCGACCCAACATGAATATTCGTAAAAGCAAGAGTGGTAAGCTGAAACATCGCGCTTGTGCTTGCGAAAAAGGTAACCCATGACACTGCTACATAAATTAACATCAAGGCATGGCACTTAACAAAAATTGACAAGAATCTGACGTGATGGCTCGATCATGAGACTGTATATGTAAGGTTTATGAAATTATTTATCCAGCACTGCAACCACAATACACGTTTCACAACATTACTCCTGCATGGCGTCTTTCTTTAAAGTATATTGTTTCGGGACCCGGTATGTTTTTGGTAGAATGCTTGATTATCATGCAGAATGCTTCGATTTATTCCTAAAACGGACCATAATTTTTTTATTTTTTACGCTCCTCAAGTCAACGCGGCCAGCTACAACATTAATTATCGCCCTCGCAATTAAATTACCGATTTCTGTTCTCGCTGTTCCTCTGGAGATATAAACTGTCGAAGATCTATGGCGCATGCCCACATACCTCTGGCATGTAACCGCCTGTGTCGTACAAGCATGTTTCACACGTGTCAGGCGCAAAGCGTGTGATGAAGTAAAATACGGAAGTTTCATATTATTCATGTCATGATCAATGAATTAAATTCATCAAACCACTTTACCGTCGCATGTTAGTTTTTGTTTACCCCCGGTCAGGGGGTTCATCACGAGAGCATTCAGACGTAGGCGGCTCGATAGATAGATAGATAAGTAGATAGATAGATAGATAGATAGATAGATAGATAGATAGATAGATAGATAGATAGATAGATAGATAGATAGACAGACAGACAGACAGATAGATAGAGAGATAGATAGATAGATAGATAGATAGATAGATAGATAGATAGATAGATAAATAGATGCTACAAGTGCCTACCATGCGCAAAAAATTATTCGCAAAAAAGAACATTGTTTCCTAAATTTTCTTGTACACAACTCCTTTTCTGTGTGGTCTGCACTGGCAATGTCTCATTGTTCGCTTCCATTCCGAACATACGCCAGAGGTGTGGTGATGTGTTACATGCTGCATCAGTATTTTATATTATTGAATGTTTTACGGCCTAACATGTCGAAGTCCTTACGATAAGAGCTGTCGGATGAATATTATTTACTGACACGATAGTGTTAGAGAGCTCATGTCGCAGAGATTCCGGCCTCTGCGTGGGTCTTATTGAAGATGAGCAAAAAATTGACACTGTTTCTCAGCGAAAAATAATGATAACAATTGTTCTAATTTTAAAATGAAAATACAAAAGTAAACTATAGAAAAACATTTGGTCAGAGTGGCAATCGAACCTATGACTTATGTGTGAGAGTCAGGTATTTTACCATGAAACAGGGCTAGTGCACAAAGTGCACGAAAGAAAAAGTTACATTTCATAAATATCAATGCGTGAATGAACCACCAAAGTATTTTCAACAAATGTGGCAATGTAGGACTTTACACAGTCGGGGATTCGGTACTGTGACGCGAAGGCTAACCAACGTCGTTATGAAAATAACCATAGCTTGCGTGCCCGCATTATTATACTGATGTTCGAATTGTATATTATGGTTACCTTCAATTGTCTCTAAAATAAATTCCTGCTATTTTTAGTTTCACCGTTGGGTAGAGGTTAAAGAAAAATGTGGTCATGTAATGAGTTTTCACAAAATTTCTTACGTAACTTTATATTTGCATTGGACAACTCTCAGAAAAGTTTATTAAGTAAAAGTAGATAATATCTGTCATATTAACTGGCGAAATTATACTTGCGTTCTGTTCAGTGTTTGTTGCATTAGTGAACAGTCAGGTGCTACCTAGTATGTATTTGTGGTATGTCTGTGCCCTAGAATTTGGCTAGTGCGTGTTGTATCTCCAGTACGTATATGTTCACCAATGAAGCTGTCTGTTATGCCGATCTGGCGTACTCTCCGCTTGCAATCAGCAGTACGCGGCTCATCGCTACAGACACCTCCGAAAAAAAGGCAACAGCTACTCTCTGAGCAAATGCAACGGCTCAGAATTAGCGCAACTTCGTTGTTTGCAATTACGCGTAGTGCACTTCTGGTATCAGCAAAACATGCATTTCGTAATGAACGACTACAACGCCATGAAAATGGCTCCCCTGTGGCCCCGTGAAAGATCACGAGAGTAATTTTCTTTTGTTCTATTTTCCTCCATGCAGATTCCCTAACTATTTCACTAAAACCCTGGAAATACATTTTACCTTTTTTCGAACCTGCGATACATCAGTGGCGCAAGTGGGCACACATCTTATCTGCTTTCACATAATTGCGTTATGTAGTTGGGCAGTAAACATGTATAACACGAGTACTTCAAATGGTGTAGCATAACGCAAACAAAAAACATGGTTTGGTTAGCATTAGGCATTCAATATTTGTCGAAGGACTGCTTTACGTTTTGTATACGTTCACATGAAGCCAATCCTTGGCTAATTGTTCGGTGAAGGCTCACTTGTCCGCAGCGCAATTCTGTGTAACTAAAGGAGCCATGTTTTCACAACCACTTCCGGCAAACTCATGAAACCTTAGCTGTCCTTAGAGAACGCTCCTCTTGTTACTTAAATGAAGCTATGGTTTATATGTTTTCTTTCATGAAGTCACGAATACATACTTGCGCTTGTGCCTTGTGCGTATTTGACAATTAAGAAAGGACAAGTATTGTGATCATAGCATTGAATGTGTCAGTTATATTTTTATTACAAGTTCTTCAACAAACAATAACAATCGTAAGGAATACTTCCAGATTCCGGAAAAATTTCTAATATTTTGCCTCGCTCCCAGAGATTGACATATCATGGCAGTGGACGAGAACAAAAGCTTCAGAAGTTTTCTGAAACCTTTTCATTACCGACCTCCACAATTATTTATGCAACAAAAGATTGTCGGCAGGGCACTGGCATGGCAGGCTGCTTTATTCTCACCGAAGAGCTCCCGAATCTTCACCTTTGTCGAGATTACTTTCAAGCGTAAATCCAAGTAAATGCCTGCTTTGTGTTTGGTGGAGCTCTGAAGTGTTTTCACTTACCTGCAATTTTCTCAACTTTTTTGCAGGCATGTAATTTCTGAAATTGGATATTACGATATGGTGAAACAATCAGTCTCCAGAGTCCTTCGTGTATTGCTTTAGGCGTGCTGTATAGCCAAGATAATATATAAATTTGCACAAGCCCTTGAGAGTGAAGGCAAACTGAGTATGCTAGGTTCCTTTAGGTCCTTTTTCATCTGGTAATAGTGTTCACTGACGCATCAATCGAATGGTCAATATTGTTACAGGGAAAAGGTGCCCGAAAAACATGTTTACTTTATATAAACAGGTAGGCATTTGATATAGAGCCAAGTCTGCACGAGCTCCCACTAAACATCGTCGCCTTTTCTAACATGATCATCGATGGCGGCCCGTAGCATCACCCCCGGAGGCGAAGGCGCCGTCTCGGTGCCTGGTTGGTCCGAGAACTATCGCTTCAGCCGAGTGACGTGAACAACGTCAGAACACGATCGTGAGCAGGTGGTGTTAAGAGGTTCAACTTGATATGTTATGTCGGTGACTTGCCGCACCGCACGGTACGGGTTTGAGTACGACGAAGTCAGCTTTTCACACAGGCCAACTCACCATGACGGCGTCTTGAGAAAGACTGTGTCCCCACGAATGAAGTGGACATCGCGATGGAAGGCATTGTAGACCAGTCCTTGTCGTTCCTGCTAATCGGTCAGACGCAGTCGAGTAATCTCACGTGCCGCTAGAGCTCTAGAGATCACACCACGGGCGTATTCTGATGAGTGGCTAATGGTAGGTAGGAGCGTGTCAAAGGGCAGTGTGGGTTCTCGTTCGTATACAAGAGAAAATAGCGAGAAACCTGTAGCATCATGCCGGGAGGTAATATAGGCAAATGTCACAAATGTGAGGATGGTGTCACAGTCACGATGATCGGAAGAAAGGTACATGGCAAGCATGTCTACGATGGTTCTATTTAGACACTCAATGAACCCATTTTTTGGTGCTTTCGTTTTGTTTTTTGAAGCGCAAAAGTGTAATGTGTCTTGGATAACTTGTGATAAAAAGAAGCGACCCTGATCGATAAGCAGTTGCAAGAAGTGCCGTGGTCTAGTATGAGGTCTTCCAGGAGGAAGTCAGTGACGTTGGTCACACAAATGGTAGAAGGGGCCCACGTGATGGCATACCGAGTGGTGTAATCTGTAGCGACTGCTATTCACTTATTTCTGCTAGCCGATAAACAGAAAGGTTCAATTAAGTCAAGACCTACCGTATAAGAGGCATTGGATGGAATCTGAATGAGGTGAAGGTGTCGCTGGAAGGGTTGCTTGTTTTTTTTTAACGGTGTGGAGAGGATTTCCATGAAGCGACGTGATGGCACACGAATCTGTAAATACCAGCCCAAAAGAAGCGACGGCGAACGCAGTCATAAGCGCTTGAAGCTTCCAGCTGACCAGCTGTAGGAATATCATGCAATTGTGCGAGGACAGTCTGACGAATAAGTTGTGGTATGACCTCCAGCAGCTCACGTCCGCCATAATACATTCTGTAGCGATATAATACACTATATTGAAGCAGGAACACACGGAGAGACGAAGGAGTTGTGGAACCACTCAGCCGAACGATTATATCTCGGAGGTGAGGATCACGGCTTTGCTGGTCTCCGATGTTACTGAACGCGGAAAGTGCCAAAAAGTAAGTCGACTCACCACTCTCAGAAATCTCTGCTGGGTCTACTGGATGACGCGACAAGCAATCAGCATCCTCATGGTGGTGGTCTGATTTGTAGACAACCGTGTACGAATATTCCTGTAGCCGTAGAGCCCACCGGCCGAGACGTCCACTAGATTCTTTGAGGGACGGCAGCCAGCATAAGGCGTGGTTAGTGGTTATCGGTGACAACCGTGAACTGCCGGCCGTACAAAGACGGCCAAAATTTAGCCACTGCCTAGACGAACGTGAGGCATTCACGTTCCTTGATGGAGTACTTTTGTTCTGCTGGCGATAAAAGATGGCTAGCGTCTGCAATGACGCGCTCGCAGACATTCTGTCGTTGTGCCAAAACGGCTCCGATTCCGTGGCCGCCGGCGTCGGTACGCACTTCCGTTGAAGCGCATATATTGTTACGGGAGAATAACTTTACTTTATAAAACGAGGAATAAACTCGGTGGTGGACAAGATGGCGCCCAGTTGGCTCACAGATCTGACAACATCGTCCTCCTCTTTGTCTTCTTCGTCGTTCTCATCCTACCGTTACATGATTTCCCCGGCGGCTGGAGCACCGACCCGGTGCTAATCAGGAGGCACTGGAGTAATACGGTTTGAGTCGCGTAACATGCACTACGTCAGTGTGAGGGTGAAGGATGGCGGGGTCCGTAGGGGTGATTTCGTATGTGACGTCAGTTACTTGGCGTAAGATACGGTAGGGACCTGAATAGCGTGGGAGTAACTTCTCCGAAAGTCCAACGCGGCGCGAGGGGAACCATAACAGAACGAGATCTCCGGGTGTGAAGTGGACGTCACGATGGCGGGCGTCGTATACGCTCTTTTGATTGTCCTGGGAGTCCAGTAAGCGTCGTCGAGCAACTTGGCGTGCCGCTTGGGCCTTCATTATTGCATCACGAGCGTACTGAGACTTGTCATTTAGTGCGGCCGGCAGGAGGGTGTCGAAAGGTAGCGCGGGGTCACGGCCGAACAACAGAAAAAAAGGAGAGAACCCAGCGGTGTCGTGTCTGGAAGAATTGTACGCGAATGTTACAAACGGTAACGTAGTGTCCCAGTCGCGGTGATCGGCGGAGACATACATGGAGAGCATGTCGGTGAGAGTGCGATTGAGGCGCTCCGTTAGACCATTTGTTTGTGGATGGTAAGCAGTCGAGAGCTTGTGCTTAGTGGCGCAGGAGCGGAGGAGGTCATCAACCACTTTGGAAAGGAAGTAGCTGCCTCGGTCGGTAAGGAGTTGTCGAGGGGCGCCATGATGTAAGATGACGTCCTCCAAAAGGAAATCGGCCACGTCAGTTGCACAGCTGGTTGGAAGGGCCCGTGTGATCGCGTATCGGGTAGCATAATCGGTTGCTACTGCAATCCACCGATTACCCGCAGCTGACGTAGGAAAAGGGCCAAGCAGGTCCACGCCAACACGGTAGAATGGGTCTTGTGGGATGTGCAGTGGCTGAAGACGTCCGGCCGGAGGGGCATTTGGTTTTTTCCGTCGTTGACAAGGGTCACAGGCTGCAATATAACGGCAGACGTCGCGGTACATGCCAGGCCAGAAGAAGCGCCGGCGAACTCTGTCGTAGGTCCGTGACACGCCGAGGTGACCCGCTGTAGGTGCATCATGAAGCTGGGCGAGAACAGTGTGACGCAATTGAATGGGAACGACGAGTAGTCTTTCGGGGCCGTCAGGACGCATATTGCAACGGTACAATACACCATCATGTATTTCAAACATTCGAAGGGAAGGGTCGGGCCTCACCGATGTGAGCCTTCGGATAATACCGTCCAAGAAAGTATCTCGTCGCTGCTCGATTCCAATGTCATGAAACGCGGATAGAGAGAAAACGTCGATAGGAAGGGTGGTTTTAGAGGAGTCACCGTCTGGAGGGTCGACAGGATACCGGGACAAGCAGTCCGCATCTTGATGCAGGCGGCCGGTTTTATACAGGACTGAGTAATCAAATTCTTGAAGGCGCAGCGCCCAACGGCCAAGACGGCCTGAAGGGTCTTTAAGGGACGAAAGCCAGCACAAGGCGTGGTGATCTGTGATTACTGTGAATGGCCGGCCGTACAAATAGGGACGAAATTTACCGACTGCCCAAACAAGTGCCAAACATTCCCGTTCGGTTATTGAATATTTTCTTTCAGCAGGCGAAAGAAGGCGGCTGGCATAAGCAACAACACGGTCTCGTCCTTGTTGTTTCTGGGCGAGGACTGCACCGATGCCATAGCCACTTGCGTCTGTACGAACTTCTGTTGGAGATGAAATATCAAAGTGGGCGAGGATAGGCGGAGACGTAAGCAGACACACTAGATTTTGAAACGCATCTGCTTGCTCAGGGCCCCAAATGAAGCCAGCGTCTTTTTTGAGAAGTTGAGTGAGAGGGCGTGCTACGTCGGCGAAGTTTTTAACAAAGCGGCGGAAGTAAGAACAGAGGCCAACGAAACTGCGAACGTCTTTGGTACAGGTTGGTACAGGGAAATCTCTTACTGCGCGTATTTTATCTTGATCAGGGCGAACCCCCACGGAATCAACGAGGTGTCCGAGGACAGAAATTTCACGACGGCCGAAGTGGCACTTTGCCGAATTGAGTTGCAGGCCCGCCTTACGAAAGACAGATAAGATTTTCGATAGCCTTTCAAGGTGCGTCGCAAAAGAAGGCGAAAAAACGATAACGTCGTCCAGGTAGCACAGGCAGATGGACCACTTGAAGCCGTGCAACAGAGCGTCCATCATACGTTCGAATGTGGCGGGCGCATTACATAAACCGAATGGCATCACTTTAAACTCGTAAAGGCCGTCGGGAGTGATAAACGCCGTTTTCTCACGGTCCATGTCATCAACGGCAATCTGCCAGTACCCAGAGCGGAGGTCAATGGAGGAAAAATATTTTGCGCCGTGAAGGCAATCCAGGGCATCGTCTATGCGTGGTAAAGGGTAGACGTCCTTCTTCGTTATTTTGTTTAAATGGCGATAATCGACGCAAAATCTCCAGCTGTTGTCCTTCTTCTTTACAAGTACAACAGGGGACGCCCAGGGACTGCATGAAGGCTCGATGATATTCCGAGAAAGCATTTTGTCGACCTCCTGTTGGATGATGCGCCGCTCTGCATGGGAAACACGGTAGGGTCTCCGATGGATTGGACTCGTATCGCCTGTATCAATCCGGTGCTTAACAACGGACGTCTGGCCGAGTGGGCGGTCGCCAAGGTCGAAGATGTCCCAAAAAGATGCAAGCAGGGAACGCAGGTCGTTAGCTTGTTCTTTCGGCAAGTCGGGGGCAATCATCTTGGTTAACACACTTTGGTCTGATGGAGGAGTAGACGAAGTTTTTTCGGCACTCGGGATGCTGTCATAACTTAGAGTGCAAATATGGCACTCTGCCGCCGGCACGATCTCGGCTAGAGATATACCACGAGGGAGGACTTGTGTACATAGTGAAAAATTCACTAAGGGTAGGCAGGATGCATTGGCCGTAATAGTGATGACGGTGTGAGGAAACGCAACGTTGTGCGAAAGCAGGACGTCAACATTGGGGGACACAATATAAACACCGTCTGGGACAGGTGGAACAGGGGAGACGCCTATGTAAGCTACTGTTCGTTGAGGGAGACGCAGGTGTTCTGTAGAACAAAGCCGACTTGGAGGGCAACTTGGAGGATCAACAACATTAGGTAGAGCGAGTTGCACTATACCGGCAGAGCAGTCTATCAAGGCCGAATGTTCAGACAAAAAGTCTTGGCCCAAAATTATGTCATTAGGGCAGTGTTCTAAAACATAAAACAGAACTGATGTGTGGTGTCCGGCGACGCTGACGCGAGCTGAGCACACACCAATTACGGCGACTTTTCCACCATCGGCCGTTCGGACCACAGGAGTTGGGCCAGGAGTAAGGACTTTCTTCAGCCGTGCTCTAAGGTCAGCGTTCATGATAGACACGTGTGCGCCAGTGTCAATGAGGGCTGTAGTAGGTACACCGTCGACGTCAACATTGATAAGGTTCTGATGTGCGGGCAAGGTCAGTAGAGGATTTTGGGATCGGGTCGGTATTGCAGCATCACCTCCAAGAGCTGCTCCCGTCAGTTTTCCGGAGGTGAACGCCGGAACGAGCTTGGGGACGGCGATCGGCGAGATGGGGGCGAGCGGGAGAAACGGCGTTGTGGCGAAGGGGAGCGGCTGGATCGGGGGCGCGAGGAATTCTCAGGCGTTAGCGGCTCTGTTTTCGGTGATGAGCGTGAATTCCAGACAGGTGGGCGATGGGGCGGAGGGTGAGGCCACGGAGCAGAGCTGGACCAAGCACGGCAGTGACGCGAAATGTGGCCTATACGACCGCAATTGAAGCATATCGGCCGGTCGTCTGGGGTGCGCCATACCGCCGGGTCGCGATAATGTGGGCTGGCAGAAAAACGTCGGTTGGGCGGGACAGTCACGGGTGGATTTGGTGTGGCGTAGTCTGGACGATGAATGGAGCAGACGTTTAAGCCGGCGTTGGCCAGTTCTTGCCTCACGACGGTCTGTATGAGAGAGACGGTGGCGTGATAGCTTTCGGAGTTGGGGGAAGCTGACACGAGTGGAGCTGCGGCTTCTATTTCCCGACGGACAATACGGACAACGTCACCGGGACTTTCCGTAGAAGGCAGGCGAGGGTCTTCGCATGTGGACGTTGCAGCCGTGTTTGGAAGCCGGGCAAACTGGTGGAGAACACGGCGGCTCTTCGCTTCTTCAAAGCGCCGGCATTCAGAAATAATGTCGTGGACCGTAGATGAATTCTTGAACACAAGAAGGTGAAAGGCGTCATCTGCTATGCCCTTAATAATATGGCCAACCTTATCGGCTTCGGACATCTGCGAGTCTACCTTGCGGCACAAAGCGAGCACGTCCTGAATGTACGTGAGGTATGATTCGGTGCACGTCTGAACTCGACGTGCGAGCTCGTTTTGGGCGGCGCGTTGACTTCCCACAGGCCTGCCAAATAGCTCCCGGAGCTTTTGCTTGCATAACTCCCAGCTAGTCAGTTCTTCCTCGTGCGTCTCGTACCAGACCTTTGCGGTACCTCTGAGATAAAAAATCACGTTGGCCAGCATGAGCGTTGGATCCCATCGCATACGTACACCCACTCGTTCGTATGACTTCAGCCAGGCTTCTACGTCAATGCCACCAGTGCCAGAAAAGGTACCTGGATCTCTCGGGGGCTCCAAGATGAGGGTTGACGGTCCAGTTGGAGAAAGCACGGACGTAGTTGGAGAAGGCACGGTAGACGGGGAAGGGTCGGCATTGTTGACTGCAGTCGCCATGGGGGAGACCACTAGGCGCCCGCTACGAAGCTCCGTTTTGCGTGAAGTGAGTACCCCGCACCTCCCACCAATGATGTTACGGGAGAATAACTTTACTTTATAAAACGAGGAATAAACTCGGTGGTGGACAAGATGGCGCCCAGTTGGCTCACAGATCTGACAACATCGTCCTCCTCTTTGTCTTCTTCGTCGTTCTCATCCTACCGTTACAATATCAAAGTGGCCTAGAAATGGTGGCGTCGTAAGTCTGGTTGTCAGTTCAAAGAATGCTTTGGCTTTTTCAGGTCTCTACATAAAAGACATTTTTTAGGGGCGAAAATCCTTAAAGCGTGGCTTGTGCGTCCCTCGTAGTACGTAACCACCAGTGGCACATACACGAAATAGGTATAACATTTGACCTCCAAGGTGGTGCCGGTGAGAGATTTCTTCTGTGCGTTGTTTAACAATAAAAATTAGTGCTCAATGTACATGCCAATGGCTGCTAATGGGGAATGAGAGACAGGAGCATTCGGCTTTTAGTCAACGCGCACGCTGCGATCCCCATTAGCAGCCATTGGCATGTACATTGAACACTATCGGACAAGAAAGGGTTGCTACATTATACTCGCTTGGTGTAACCTCCTTAGTTTTAGAAAGGTTTAGCGAGCCTTGAGCCGTAGGGCCATGAATACAATGAACCAGTATATACCATGAATGAATTCAATGTGGTTAAAGGGGGGAAACAGACACGGAGCGCAAGCGGTAAGAAATTAAAAGCTGAATTCTCCTGTGTCTCATTTCACATTAGCAGCCACTGGCATGTACATTGAGGACTATCTGACAGGAAAAGGTTGCTACGTTATACTCGCTGGGCGTAACCTCCTTGGTTTTAGAAAGGTTTAGCGAGCATTGGGCCGCAGTGCCATGAATACAGTGAACTAGTATATACCATGAACTCAAGGTGGTTGAAGGTGGGAAGTAGACATGAAGCGCAAGCCGTAAGAAAGTGTGCGTGTGCCACCTCTCGTTTAGTCCTTGGAATGTCCCCTTAATGGCGGTGCTTCTATATGGGGAATATATGATAAAAAGATGCGAGATGGTGGGACTTGGAGTGTTGAATAGATGGACGAACGGACGCACATACAGATGCATGGATGGACGCATGGACGGTCGCAGGGGCGGATGCATGAACGAACGCAGAGACGGGCGCACGAACAAACGCATGGACGGTCACACAGACGGACGCATGGACAGACGAATGCTTCGCCCCACTCTCCATCATTTACTCCGTGGATATGCTGCCATTTTTTTATTAGTTCAGTGAGCGGGTGTGCGTGGTCAGCGAAATCCCGAACATATCTACGAAAGGTCCACAAAGCTTCTAACGTCGTTCGCTGTGGTCGGCACAGGGAAATCCTTGACGGCGCGGACTTCCTCAGGATCGGCACGAACACCGAAATAATCGACAAGGTGTCCAAGGAAAGTGAGATGACGGCGGCCGAAGTGACATTTCTACTACTTTAGTTGAGCCCTGCTTTGCGGAAGACCGAAAGAATTGTTGAGAGCCACTCGAGGTGAGCTGCCAAAGTCGGCGAAAAAACAATGACGTCTTCAAGGTAGCATAAGCAGATGGACCACTTTAAACCTTCAAGCCGGTTTGAACATGAAAGTCTACGTGCACTGTTAACAGCCACACCTGGACCATGACTCATCACCGGAGATTTAAACTCTCACCATACTCTATGGGGAAGTCAGAATACAGACCGTTGCAGAAGGTAAGTATTCTCGTTCGCTCTGGAGCAGCAGCTGCTTTGTGTAAACGACAGAAGCCCGACGTTTATACGGGAAATGACATACAGTAGCTGCCTTGACATTTGTGTCACGAAGCCTAAATCGAAAGGTTAAGTGGTTCGCATACTATAAAACTCATGGAAGCGACCACATACCAATGGGGAAGTCAGAATACAGACCGTTGCAGAAGGCAAGTATTCTTGTTCGCTCTGGAGCAGCAGCTGCTTTGTGTAAACGACAGAAACCCTATGTTTATACGGGAAATGACATACACCAGGTGCCTCGACTTGACATTTGTGTCACGAAGCCTAAATGAAAAGGTTAAGTGGTTCTCAGACTAAAAAACTCATGGAAGCGACCACATACCAACTTATATAAAGATAAAGGGCCTGGAAAAATCACAAAACTACGACACTTCGACTCGCATCGACTGAGCAAAGTTCAGGTCACTGACGGAAAGAGGTGTCAAAAAAATGAAGCGCCTCCTCTTGACACCCTTGAGGATGTGATTAGAGGTGCTGCTCAAGAAGCGACTTATTATATTGAACATACTTCAAAATATTGTCAACATGAAGTGCAATTTGAACGACTCAGAGTGATCCGTCGACGTGCAGAACAAAAATATAGGCGCACTATGTCTATTCGCGACTTGAGGGAGGCGAGGTGCCTACAGAAAAATTTTCAGCCGTGAATCAATTCACCTCAGTTCTTTCGGTGGAAATCTCGGTGCGAATTGTTGAATCCACACAAGCCTTTGGCGCAGACATGGAGGATTGTTCGTGGCCTACGAACATCGCCACATCAACATCGCCCCTTCAAGTGTCTGTCTCTCCACCAAGGCCGCACCAAAATTTAAGTAGCAGAAGATTTCTGCATGAACGTAGCCGGTCAGGCGGCCGCTAGCACCACGCGTCACCAAGAAAATGCTCCAGTCTTCAGAGATTCAACAATGAACATCCTTTTCTTTCTAGAGGAACTCCAAGTGGCCTTGACGACATGCAAGTGATCTTCATCGCCTGGTCCAGATGGACTCACGTACATGGCTCTTTGCAACCTCGGTGAAGCAGCTCGACGGGCCAGGACTTGTTCACGAGTCGTTGCACAAGTCGTGTACGAATCGTGGAGCAGTGAATTTGTCCCTCATTCGTGGAAGTCCAGCCGCCTCGTCTCTGTGCTTAAACCAGGTAAATCTCCTCTAGACTTGACCTCTTATCGCCCCATCGCGCTTACCAGGTGTTTCGGGAAAGTGATGGAGAGGATGACTTTGGCTCGCCTAGAGTGGTACCTGGCCACACAAGGTATACCCTGATGCTATGGCGGGATTTCGGCATGGGCGGTCCGCAATTGATAACGTTATTGACATGGTCTCGTCTGTGCAACACAAAAAAAAATCTGAAACGTTTACTTGCGGCGTTGTTCTTGGACGTGAAAGGTGCATACGTTATCGTATCACATGAAGCTATTCTAGATGTTATGAAAAATGTTGCATTAGGAGGTCGTGTTTACCAATGACTTCACAGCAATTTGAAAGGCAGAACTTTCTTTGTACAGACGGAAAATGGCACAACAACGCATGATTGCATCCGTCTTGGTGTGCGTCAAGGTGGTGTTCTTAGCCCCACATTTCTCAATCTGGTGCTCCTCGGCCTGGTTGACGCACTTCCAGAATCAGTTCATCTCTCAATATATGCAGATGACATCTGCGTCTGAGCGTCAGGCGTAACGCGCCTTCATTTGCGTGCCCGGCTTCAGAGAGCGGTTACGCGGGCAACAAAGTACCTGCAAAAACGGGGACTACAGCTGTCATCAGAGAAGTGATCGCTTATAGCATTCACGCTTTAGGCGATGAGTCCATATGTTAATGAAATCAACGCACACATAATCAACTACGTGAGGGCCTACAATTTCCTTGGAGTCATTGTTGATCGCGACCTCTCCTGCAGCCCTCACATCGCCTACATGAAACTAAACTCACCAAGATCACCCACGTGCTGAGGTTTCTTGCTGGAAAAATGTGGGGTGCACCGATACGAGCAATGCTTCAGCTCTACACTGCTCTGTCTCTCAGTTATATGCGATACAGCTTACGCGTGCTTTGCGGAATCCGAAGAACAATCTTGCGTGTTCTCCAGTTGATCCAAGCCCAAGCACTGCGAATATGCCTTGTTCTCCCAAGATACGAGTCTACAGCAGTGACAGTCATCATTGTGCGTGATTATCCAGTCAACGCATACATCAGCGTGGACGCTCTGAGAATGCACCTTAGACATCTCGCTCGGCTTCCATCAAATAACCGCGCCTCACTTCTAACTTCTAGGCTCCACTCAGCGTTCAGCGTAACTGTAGCTCAGCATTGCGTAGTTCTTCCATTACACTTCACGCATGCAGCACGGCCACCAATACAATTGTGGTGCCTACACCCACTCGAAGTCCTTCTTACAACTCCTGGCATTCAAAATAACAAACAGTCATCACATCTAGCTCTGAAACAGGCCACTATACTCTTCCTGCAAGAGAAGCAGAACGGACGCCTTCACATATACACAGATGGCTCACCGTCTTCAGCAAGCTCAGCAGGGGTGGTGGTTATTCCGGCGAGGCACATCACAATCAAATTCATGACATCACAATTGACGTCAGCGACAGTTGCAGAACTAGCCGCCATACGTGCAGCTCTGGAGTTCATAGTTAAAGAACCTTCGGGAACTTTGTCTATCTTTTCGGACTCGAAGCAGCTCTTCAATGTCTTATGTCAACCTTTCGCCATAGACCTAATGAACATTTAGTAGCTGAAGTAGGGCTTCTTCATCACCAAGCGATCTAGAAACAGCACAGCACAGTGTATCAGTGGATACTAGGTCATTGCAGTATACATGGCAATGAC
The DNA here is from genome assembly GCF_043290135.1 of Rhipicephalus microplus. Lineage (NCBI taxonomy): Eukaryota > Metazoa > Arthropoda > Arachnida > Ixodida > Ixodidae > Rhipicephalus > Rhipicephalus microplus. Next base: position 170,246,796 of record NC_134701.1, on the reverse strand, counting down.
CGCGCAGATGAGGCCACAAGATCTGCACACGACGGTACCCAATACACAGCCATCCCGTTTTCAAGAACCGATGCAGCTACAAGACTTCGTTCGCTTGCACGTGGCCTCACACTGGTACAGTGGAACTCAACAGACTTCACAAACGCGCGCCTGCAAAACTTGAATCCCGATCTGCAGCTTCGTCTTCCCTCAGAGATATCCCGAGCATTGGATACTCTTCTATGCCGCCTGTGACTTGGAGTAGCCTTCACGAACGCATAGTCCTACCTCATTGAAATGAGCAGCTCTTCTACATGCACTTACTGCCGCTGCGAAAAAAACCATCACGCACCTGACATGAGAGTGCACCCATTTCAACGTACCAAGAGAAGAACTGGATGCAGCTCTGATTAGACTGGATGATCGGCCTTGGTCGGAATGAAAAATTCCGGATCATTGGCTGAGCCCATCCTCAGCCCAAAAGGCTTTGAAAGCTTTGCTGCACTTTTTGTGAATAAGTGGCTTTAGAGACAGGCTTTAGTGTCTTATGCTCTTTGATATTGCCTTTCGTCTGTCGCTATTTTTTGTAATTTCTGTCTCTTTCTTTTCGCAAAATTTCTTATTGTCATTTTTATTCTCTCACACTGCTCCCCAACACAGGGTAGCCAGCTGGTCTAAGAACTGGCTAACCTCCCTGTCCGTGAAGGAGAGCGTGAAGTAGAGTGTCTATCATTCGTTCAAATTAGTCAGGACATTGCAAAACCCGAATGGCATCACTTTCAACTGATATAGCCTGTAGGAAGTTATTTATAAATGGTGTCTTTTCATAGTACAGGTCATCAACTGGTGTCTTCCAGTACCCGGAACGAACGTCGATAAAAGATAAATGCTTTGCTCAACTAAGGCAGCCCAGAGCATCATTTATCCGGGGCAGAGGATGCGCGTGTTTTTTGTTACTTTGTTAAGATTTCTCTAGTCGACACACAAGCGCCAGCTGTTATCCTAATTTCTGACGAGTGCAACGGGCGGAGGCCAAGGACTTGAAGAAGGTTCAATGATGTATCATACAAGCATCTTGTCAACTTCTTGCTGGATCACGTGGCGCTTGGTGGAGGAAACTTGATAGGGCCGCTGGTGTACTAAATTCGCATCGCCAGTTTTGATCCGATGCTTTACATTGGTCGTTTGATCTAGGGATTTCCCATGAAGATCAAACACGTCTTGATACGACGCAAGAAGGCCACGAAGCGCAGACACATGCTCGACCGGGAGGTCAGAGGCAATCATTTTAGTTATGCAGTCTAGTGTAGCCAACTGAAGGCTAGCACATGATGGTGTATCCTTTGTTAAGGCAAATATGTAGTAGTCGCCGTCTAGGGGAAGGATTGAAAGAGATATCCCTCGTGGCAGCACTTCAGAGCAAAGTCCAAAGTTCACAATAGGGAGACATGCCGTGTTGTCATTCATAGTGGTGATCTTGTGGAGAATGAAACACTGAGCGAACAGAGGACAGTAGCATTAGGGAACGCGACGTAATCGCCGTCAGGAACAGGTAGATCAGAAGAGACGTCGACATACGTCACAGCTCGACAAGATAGACGAATAAAGTCGGCGAAGCATAGCTTTGGCGGCACAGGATCAGGAGGGTAAATGGCATGCGGTAGGATGGGCTGAACAACAGCAGAACAGTGAATTTGGGCGGAATGCTCCGACAGAAAATCAAGTCTCCAAACGATTTCATGTAGGCACTGGTCCGGTACGTAAAACAGAACAGCGGCATGACGTCCTGCAACAATGACGGGGGTGGCACAAATTCAAGTGACCGCTTGTGTTCCACCATCAGTTACGCGGACTACAAATATCGGACAGGAGTGAGCACTTTCTTGAGCCGAGCACAAAGTCTGTAGTTCATGACTGATATGTGAGCGCTAGTGTCAAAGAGTGCTGCTAGAGAAGTACCATCAACATTTACTTTAATCAAATTAATGTGTCCGGGCATCGAGTGTAGAGAAATTTCAGGTCAGGTCTTCAAGGCAGGCTCACTTCTTGAAGCTGCGCCGTCAGTTTTCCGAAGACTGGTGGTAGGAGGGTGAGGGAGAGCGACGTCGGTTAGTTGAGTGGGATGTGCGTCCACACGGTGATGGGGAGCGGTTTTGTGGGGCGACCTTGCATGGGGAAGCATTGTTTTGTTTCACGTGGATCGGTATCTGAGAAACAGCAGGTGGGCGACGGGTGTTGGCTTAAAGTGACCATAGCTGCCAATTTTAGGAAGTGCCGCAATGACGTGAAACATGACTAACTCGTTCTCAGCTGAAGCAGATCGGCCTGTGATTGGAAGTTCACCATTCCCGTCAGTTTCAGTACCGTGGGTGGTTGTCCCGTCCGCGGGACATATGAGGTGTACTGGGCAGTCGGTAGTCAAGTCGGTTAACGGGCATAGCGTCTGAAGTCCGGCGTTGGCCATTTTCTGGCGCAGAACACTCTGGATAAAATATCGTAGCGTGAGAGTGGTCGGGGGCCTGGACTTGTTCAGAAAGTGGAGATGCTGTCCCAATTTCGCTGCGCTTGATGCCACGATCTTGTCGGAAGCAGCAGAGGCTGGTGGCAAACAGGCGTTCTCGCGAGTAGACGTTGCAGTCATGTTTGGAAGACGCGGAAAGTGTGGAGTGATACGACGACTTTCTGCTTCTTCGAAGCGTCGGTATTCATAATTAGCATTGTCCATGGTCGATGAGTTTGAAAACACGAGGAGAGTGAAGGCGTCATTCGCGATTTCTCTGATGTAGTGCGCGACCTTTTCAGATTCCGGCATCTTGTCGTCAACCTTGCGGCAGAGGGCGAGCACATGTTGTATGTATGTAACATATGACAAAGTGCAGGACTGGGGTCGGCCTGCTAGTTCTTTTTGCGCAGCACGACAACGCCGCAATGGGCATGCCGAGGAGATCGATGAGTTTCTGTTTGCAGAGGTCCCAACTTCTGATCTCTTTCTCGTGGTTGGAAAACCAAACTTTCGTCGTGCCATCAAGGTGGAAAAAAAGAATGGCCAGCATAAGCGTCGGATCCAAGTTGTACAGAGCGCTAACTCGTTCGTACAGCTGAAGTCATTCCTCCACGTCAGTACTGTGACTTCCCGAAAAGAGGCCTGGATCACGCGGTTGGGTCAGGACGACGGTGTGATTAGCAGCGGCTGGATGCAGCACTGTTGGTTGCTTCTTAGTTGGACTAGGCACGGTTGGGGTCGTCTGTGAACAATCATTATTCTTTACTTGATCAGGCATCGCAGAGGCAGCCAAGGAACGTCCACTGTGTAGAATCGTCGTGGGCGTTGACTGTGGGAAAACCCGCGTTCTCCACCAAAATGTTACGCGGAAAAGGCGTCTAAAATTTATTTACTTTATAAGCAGGCCTGCATACAATATGGAGGCCAGCCTGCATGAGCTCGCACTAAACATCTTCTTCGCTACCATTTTCATATCTGGTGCCTGTAGCAATACCTTGCCAGTGCGAATGCTATTTTCTCCAAATCAGTCACGTCATGAACATAAATTGTCAGAACACTACATTTCACGCTTCATCTCTTTTTAAAGGCACACAATATGCACTGTCAGACTTGCTGTTATTTAAGAATAAAATTCATCAACAACATTATGCAATTATGGATATGCGGTTAAGGCAAAAGCTGAGAAATACGTGTCGCTATAGTTTTGGATCACGCTGATGAAAGTTCATGCTGAGTAGAACAGAAAAGCTTCAATGAAGTTTTTAATAGCGCATGAAGCTAGCAAAAGGAAAATACCATTGATTCGGAGTAGGTCTGCTCCATGTTCAAGCAGATAATGGGCTTACATTTATTTTCAAACCTTCCCTAAGGAAGGAGCAAAAATAGTAGGAAAAGAATGCCAGGGGGTTAACCAGTCTACAGCCAGCCGGTTTGCTACCCTGTGCATGGATTGAAGATAAGAGGGATGAAACAGAGAGGAGAGAGAGAGAGAGAAAAGAGATGAACACAGCACACTGAGCAGCTACATATGCTATATATTGCAAGTCAATAACACTACCTGTAATGCCTAAGTAAACAGAAAGGTGACCAATCAGTTCAGCAGCTATCTTTGAAACGGTTTACAACATGAATTTGTGAAAGCGCAGAGAGATACCGCACAAATATTAAGTTGTTGGCACCTCGATTTCATGCAGCAAGACACATTCGCGTTGACAGTTTGAGAAAGCAGTGAACAGTCATTTTGTTCACAAGCAAGGGCGTCTCAGTGAAGGAGTGATCGTTTCCTTGCTGGCATCATTTTTCCGCAGATATTAAAGGGCAACATATTATGATCGATGACCAACGAAATTTAGTTGAAAAATTAATGAAGAAACTTCACGACCCTGCGGTAAAAGAACGTGCATTGGTCGAGGTGAGGGTCAAGGGTGTGAAATTCCTCAAAGAGCGTGGCAGAGAGTCGTTAAAAACTGTTTGGGCAATGCCTTAACGTTCTTTTATGAATTTTCAATTTTTTTTAGATTTGAATTAGTCGAAAAACAGTGTGAAGAACTGTCGATGTGATGTGATTCTCGAGATACCAATATTTCTCTACACAAACAATTCTACGGAGAGAAATATCTCAGTAGGAGCGATGTGCCATTTTTATACTGCTGTGGGAAAAACATTTGGAGATTGTGGTAAGTGAGCATTTAGACTTCCTGAATAATGTTGAGCGAAAAAAGAGTTAACAATAAGCAGTGAGCATAAATTTATCAAATATAAGCACGAAGATTCTTACAGGCTTCATGTGGGAGAAACTATAACAATATTGTCACGGGCTAAGTAGATGCCTGAGGATGACGACGACGAAGTGCTGAACGTGACCGTGCTGGGACTGCAGCACGGTCTGAGAAGCACTCTGCTCTGACTGAGACTGAGAAGCAGTCTCTGCCCGGCTGAGAAGGGTCGACCCGGCTGAGAAGAAGGCGATCGTTCCTGCAGTAGTTGGCGCTTTCGATTGCACGGCTGTGAGAGGGGATTGGCCACACTCATCACCTTTGGTTCTTTATTAGCGGTAGAATTTCTTTTTGCTGGTTTTTTTCAGGAGCCATCAATGCCGGTCTCCGGCCCCGGCCAGGGCTCGCCCTGGTCGGCCAGTCGCCCTGCTGAATCGGTACCACTGGAGTGTTTCCTCAAGAACGGCGTAAGCAGTTTGCCTGTCGCGCTTGTGCCTACTGATGGTGAAACCATTCGGTTGAGTGAAACGGAGGTGTTCCAAGAAGAACTTCGCAACATAAGCGGTCATTTTCTGGACATCTCGGAGGTGAGGCGTTTCGGCTAGACTGGCATACTATGCAGGTCTTCAAATATTCAATGCTTAACAGACTTACTGGCCACCACGAGATTTGCGTGCATTGCTGTTCGCGCGTTTATCCCCCCTCATCTTGCTTGAGTGAAGGGCATTGTTCGTGGTGTTCCAACTAACATTAGTCCTGAAGCATTCTTAAAGATGGTCTCTCCGGCTGGCGTGACATCTGTCTACAGATGCACCAGACCTGTAGGTGATACGCGAGTCCCTACTGAAAGCGTCATCGTTACCTTTGCTGGTCTGACACGCCCCTCTGAACTGAAGGCCTGGCCTTATCTATTCCGTGTAGAGGCATTGACACCTCGCCCACTGCAATGCCGTAACTGCTGGCGATTTGGACATAGCGCTAATGCTTGCAGGTCCTCACTGAGATGTGCGAATCGCGGTGGGGCACATGCCGCATCAAATTGTTAGGTAGAAAACTGCAGGTGTTGCCTATGTGATGGAGCACACACAGCCACGGACAATAGCTGCCCTGCTCGAGAACGTGAAACACAAATTCTAGATATAATGGAGAAACGCCGTTGTTCTCGGTCTGAGGCAACTTCCTTCATTAAAGAGCGCGAAGTGGGGTACGCTGCTGCTACGTCCCGCCAGTGTGGGTCAATTGAAGCGACGGTCGCTTCCGCAGTGTCGGCAGCGATAGATAAGGCCATGCCGATGATTATGGAACGGCTTTTCAACACCTTTGCTGAAGGTCTGACCGATATGCTCGCCTTCAGGTTAAACAGCCTTATTCCCTCCTCCGCTGCACACACTGTCACGGTCCAGGGTGAAGCTGAGCACCCCGACAATGAACAAAATAATCAGCGTCAAGAAGATGTTACCCGTGAAACGCTCGTCAGCACTCAGTCGCCGACCTCCGTGGGGCCCAGTGGGTCGGTTGGTGACATGAAGCTTGGTAATATCACTCATAAACGACGCAATGCTCCATTGTCTCCAACCAGTTTGACAATGTCAAAATCAAAAAAAGTTGTTACTGATACCAACAATGAGCAGGACGTTTTGCGTTCTGCAGTAGAGTCAACTATATTAATTCCATCATAGCGCCTGTAAAAGTTCTTCAGTGGAATTATCGTTCCGTATCTTCCACTTACACAGATCTTATTTATCTCATACAGCAAACGAATCCTAATATAATTTTACTTCAAGAGTCTTGGCTTTCAGTAAACCAAACATTTACTCTGAAATATTTTCGAACTTTTAGACTGGATCGGCCAGGTAGAGGAGGTGGATTATTGGTTCTAATATCTTCAAAAAATGTGTCATCATGTTACTGTAACTTTTGAACATATTTGTCCGGATTGTGAATTGTTAGGAATAGATTGTTTGTTATCTGACTCCAACAGGATTACAGTGATTAATGTGTACTTTCCGAATGGAGTAAGACGCACAGATCACCTAGATTGTGTTATCAAGAATTCTTCGTCAAATTTAATTTTATTGGCTGGGGACTTTAACTCGCATCACACTTCTTGGGGGCTTAAAACAGATGGTTGTGGCAAAAGATTGTGGAATTGGTGGCAGGATAATAGTTTTCGCTGTCATAACTCTGGACAAGTTACGTTTCTACGCGGGATAAGCTCATCAACATTAGACCTAACATTTTCGTGTGGCCAGTTTATGATTTCATCGTGGGAAAAGTTTGATAATGGGACGAGTAGTGATCATGTACCAATTACCTATGAAATCGTGCTACCACAACTTACCTCTGCTATCCAGAAACAACGGTTCACCAACTATAAAATTTATAAAACTGTTTTAAACTCCGCGCTCTCGTCATTGAGAGGACGCGTCGGACAGCAAAGAGCTGCTTGAGTCGTAGAGTGTCTAAGTGACTCTGACCAGCCGGCAGAGTATACTGTGAAGTATGGCAGCACACCGTCAAATTCAGCTTGGTGCAATGAAGATTGTACGCTTGCGTATAAGCGACGTAAGGCTGCTTGGAAACGTTTACGCCACAACCATACTCCGAAAAATTGGATTGACTATAAATTCTACGCAGCGCTGTTTAAAAGTACAGTTGCAATAGCTAAAGATAAACACAATTCGGACTTACATTCGCGTTTATCAAAACCTCATAAAAGATCTGCCCTGTACAGGTTTCTCCGGAACAAAAAATCGACGCCAGTACCAGCATATTCGCATTCAGTAGTGCTGTCTCCTAAAGAGACAACAGATTTGTTAGAGGGCATCGCGAAAGGACTTCAAGCGCGTTTCGCTTCGTCATGCTTCAGACCTGTCAAATTCAAAAGCGCAACCTCAGACTTTCGGGAGGTCACTATGGCTGAACTGGCAGATGTCATACTAACTGTAAAGCAAGCGGCTCCCAGTCCAGATCACATTACAAACTCTATGATTAAATTGATAATTAATTCCCATCCCGAGGAGCTTTTGAATATTGTTAACTGCTCCTTACAGCACGCATGGATTCCAAGTGCATGGAAAATTGCTAAAGTTGTGTTGCTGCGAAAAATTCCAAGCCTCGGATATGTCCTGGATAACATTCGGCCAATTTCGCTTACTTCAAACCTAGTTAAAATAATTGAAAGAATTCTTCATAGAAGGCTCAGTGAATTCATCACTCGTCAGGACATCCTTTCACCAAGGCAAGTAGGATTTAGACAGGGGTGCTCTATATGGTCGGCTCATGTTGATTTGGAAAGCCGAATTCGCCTTGCAAAAGTATCTGGTGAGCTTTCTGCATTAGTCACGTTAGATATCGCAAAAGCCTACGATAGTGTGGAATACAGTACATTAATTTCAAGATTAGTGGACTGTGAGGTTCCCAAGTACATTATATCTTGAATTCATGAGTTTCTCTTTGAGAGACAATTCTTTTGTTGCCACGAGGGAATTACTTCGGCTTTATATAAGCAAACAAGAGGTGTTCCGCAAGGATCAGTCCTGTCACTTCTTTTATTTAACATATTATTATCATCTATTCCCGTTCATAAAAATGTTCCTCTTTACGTCTACGCCGATGATATTGCTTTTTTCTTGTCATCCCGAGATATCAATAGTTTGTATCAAATCTTACAGTCATATTTGAGTGAGCTTGAGGTATGGCTTGGCGGGCTGTCTTTTTCACTTCATGTTAGCAAATGTGCTCTGCTTGTATTCCCTCTATCCGTTCCCGTATTTCTTTCACTGCATTATCGAAATGATCCGATTCCACAAGTAACAGCGCTAAAATATCTTGGTATTGTTTACGTGGACAATTTAAATTGGCAGCAACAAATAGAATCAAACACCCGTAAAGCAGAAAGAGCCGTAGGATTGCTCCGCCGGTTTTGCAATAGGAAGTCAGGGATGCGCAGGGATACGTTACTTATGATATACAAACTTTACGTACGCCCAATTCTGGAGTTTGGCTGCGTTCTGTTTTCTGGAAGTGCTGAGTACAAATTAAGACCTCTTATATTGCTAGAAAAGCAAGCTCTGCGGCTGTGTCTCGGGCTACCTAGGTGTGTCGCGAATAGCGTACTTTATTTGGAAGCTAGAATCATTCCACTTGATGGTAGATTTCGACAGCTTACTGTGCAAATATTTTTAAAACTTTACGATGCACCCTTCTTCTGGTCACAGACAGTTTTCATCCAACATCCAGTTTCTTTCTTTCAGCGCCCGTGGTTTCGTTATCAAAGACCCCAAGTCATTTTCGTCGAGTCTCTGTTATCAAATCTTCACGTTTCCCTCCAGAATTTAACTCCCCAAACCCAATGCTCGGTGCCAGTTGACTTAATTTTCGATGATATTTTTCCGAAAAATGCCAAGTTACTTCCAAAGCATGTTCTGGACGGCCTCCTTCAAGACCATTTCAGTCATTTTCCTAAATACGTAGTAATTTTGACGGACGCAATGCAAAATCTTCAGAAGGCTGGAGTAGGTATTTTTTCTCATCAGCTTAATTGGTCTTTTGCGCTCATATTGCCTGACTTCACACCAATTTATCTCGCAGAATTCCTGGCTAATACATTGGCTCTTCAAAAACTAAATTATCAGCAATCAAAAGCTATTATTATTTCGGATGCTTTGTCTGTATGTACACACCTCACGTCCGCAAAGAATTCTCCTCTTCTCAGGATATTTTGGTCTCTCGTACCGCATAGCCTATTGGAAGTTCGGTTTATTTGGGTCCCCGGGCATGCTGGGATTGAACTAAATGAAATTGCTGATTCGCTTGCTTCGGCATCTTTAAATTTCCCTGTGGTGCTAGTAGCTCCACAGTTTCCTTTTATAACTGCCGAACGATTCAAACGCCTGTTAGTCTTAAAAATCAACGAAACGTCGCTTCTACAATCTGAAGAATTTCGCCACTTGCAATTCACATGGAACACCACAAAATGCCTTTCCCGTCAATGTGAGGTGACCCTCACAAGCTTTCGCTGTAGAGTTCCTCTGTTAAATTTTTATCTCAACAAATCAGGATTTTCATTAACTAACCTATGTGTAGTTTGCAATAAACCGGAAACAATAGATCACTTTCTTCTCACATGCCGCCGCTTCGCCTCACTGCGCCGAATAATTCTTGAAAGACCGTTTGGTATGCTCGGATTGTCAGTCAATACATCCACCCTATTATCGTTTGGAGCCAGTCAGTTGGGTGTGGGCCGCAGTGCTATTCTGTCAGCGCTACATAAATTCATTCAGGCAACCGGAAGGATACGCTGCTAGTGGTACTACCAGATATATTCAATTCTTTCTCCCCTTCCTCATTCTTGTTAATTTGTTTTATATAATCTGGTTTATTGCATTCTTCTGCAATTTTCACGTTTTTTTCAAAGGAACATTATTATTATTCCTATCTAATTTCTCTTTATTTTTTTTGCGTTGTAAAAAATAATCTATTATGAGGTTCAGTGTGGCCAATCCCCCCATGTGGGTATGAGCCAAGATCTCCTAGGAGACAAGACAAGACTGCAGCAGCGTTGTACGCATTAGCTTGCCAGTATATTTGCCAGTACGCATTTGCTCGCCAGTGTATACTTTATTCCCCGTAAGATCATTGGTGGAAGGTGCAGGGTACCACTCGCTATACAGCCCAACGAGCTGGATCTTCGCCGCGGACGGCGCATTGCAGCTACCACGATACCTGACCAGGCTACTCAATGTCAACAAGATTATTCAGCCCCGCAGCCGATCGTTGTGGTGCAACCTCGTGACCCAGGCCCATTCAACGGCACAAGTCGCATAGACGTCGATGACTGGCTGTTTCTATATGAGCGCGTCAGCAGCAGCAACCATTGGGATCCGACGCTTATGTTGGCGAACATCATCTTCTACTTGCATGGCACGGCAAAACTCTGGTACGAGACACATCAAGAAGAGTTGACTAGCTGGGACGTCTGTAAGCAGAAATGGCGCTATCTATTTGGGAAACCCATCGGACGTCAAGTGGCCGCAAAGAAAGAGCTTGCGACTTGTGCCCAGACATCCACAGAGCCGTACATCGCGTATATCCAGGACGTGTTGGCTTTGTGCCGCAAGGTCGACAAGGACATGCTCGACGAGGACAAGGTCGGACACATCCTGAAAGGAATTGCCGATGACGCCTTCAATTTTCTCCTGTGCAAGGACTGCTCGACAGTGGAGTCGGTCATCGAAGCATGTCGTCGCTTCGAACAGGCAAAAAGTAGGCGCATAGTTCACCAATTCGACCACTTTCCCAACACGGCGGCTACGCCCTCTTGTGAAGATTTGCCCACACTACATCAACCACCAGCGCCAGAAAACGTCACCAGAATAGTCCGTCGGGAACTCGTGGCTATGGCTCCCGCTATGTCTAGCGTCAGCGCACCAGGACACAACCTCGATGCTGTTTCAATGATACGGACCACGGTTCGTCAAGAGATCGCGAATATGGGCATTTTGCCACCTCATCAAAATTCCCCTGCTACTTTCAGCTCAGCTCCAGTTGTTGCGGCTACCACTCCAAACCACACGTTCGCGCCACGACGAAACCCTGCTGAATGGCGCACTCATGATGATCGGCCCATATGTTTCACGTGCCATCGGATGGGACACATCGCTCGCCATTGGACCTCATCACCTCGACCGAGCTTCTATGATTAGTGGCCTCGCTCTGAACGACGTCGGACCAGCCGCTCGCCATCGCCCGTGCGTCGTCAGTCCCGCTCACCCCAACCCCACCATTCTCGGTCTCCCTATGACCGTCGCTCGAAAACTAGCCCATGCAGCCCCCGGAGGTGACGCTGCATACACGACTCGGACTGCAAATCCTCTGATTACTCCCGACCAGCGGTGCAACCTTCTTACAATTTTGGTTGATGGTTTACCTGTAACTGCTCTTATTGATACCGGTGCACAAATATCTGTGATGAGCTGAGACCTCTGCCGCCGCCTCCAAAAAGTTCTGACGCCTGCGATTGCACCTACCGTTCGTACAGCGGATGGGAGTACTCCTATTGTGCTTGGAATGTGCACTGCGCGATTAACGATTTCTGAGCATAACTTCAGTTCTGTTCGCTGTACTGGAAAATTGCCCTCATGACCTCATCCTTAGACTCGACTTTCTGAGTTCACACGCTGCGCTCATTGACTGTTCCAAAGGTCTTCTTCGGCTCGAACTACCATCCTTCTCAGAAACCGTCTCTACCAGACCACCTCGTCTACGCTCTGTCGAATTCCTCAGACTTCCGCCGCAAGCCGCAGTCCAAGTCCAACTCTCGCCATATCATCCAGTACCTCATGGTGATTGTGTTGCTGCCCCAATTGCTGACGTGGCCATGACACGCAATGTTGCACTCCCCAACACGGTGGTTACCGTTAAGGACAACCGAACTTCATTTTCCGTCCTCAATTTCGGCTTCTCAGCGCAAGTTATTCCTCGCGGCATGTCACTTGCGCATCTAACACCACTGGTCGACCACATAGTTTCCGCCCTAACCACCGATTCGCCACCCAATTTTTCATCAACGTTGCTCTCGTCACGTTCCTGTTCCGACCTTTTCAAGCCAATTCTATCTGACGAGCTCACCTCTGAACAAGTCTCTGCTTTCTGCCGTGTGCTTGCTTCTTATCAGGACCTCTTTGACTTCGGCGACCGTAATTTGGGCCAGACATCCGGGGTAACCCATCGCATCGACACCGGTGACGCTCGACCCATTCGCCGACGACCCTACCGTGTGTCAGCCCCGGAGCGTGCTATTATACAACGAGAAGTCGATAAAATGCTTGAAAAGGGCATAGTCGAACCCTCATCTAGTCCCTGCTCCTCACCCGTTGTACTTGTTAAAAAGAAGGACAATAGCAGGAGATTCTGTGTTGATTACCGCCATCTCAACCATATTACCAAGAAAGATGTCTATCCCCCCCCCGCGCATAGGTGATGCACTCGATTGCTTGCACGGTGCCAAATATTTCTCTTCAATAGACCTTCGCTCAGGCTACTGTCAGATCGCTGTGGACGACAAAGACAGAGAGAAGATGGCCTTCGTGACTCCTGATGGACTTTATCAGTTCAAGATGATGCCTTTTAGATTATGCAATGCCCCCGAGACATTTGAGCGCATGATGGACTCTCTCCTTCGAGGCATGAAGTGGACCATCTGCCTCTGCTATCTTGACGACGTTATTGTTTTTTCGACTAGTTTCGACGACCATCTTACCCGTCTGTCCACAGTGCTTGATGTTTTTCGACGTGCCAACTTGCAACTTAACTCGTCCAAATGCCGCTTTGGGCAACGCCAAATCTGCATACTCGGCCATCTTGTTAACGCTGCGGGCGTTCAACCAGACTCTGCGAAAGTCCGAGCAGTTCGCGACTTCCCCACACCCCGCTCAGCCAAGGACGTCCGAAGTTTTCTGGGACTGTGCTCCTATTTCCGTCGTTTTGTCGAGAAGTTTGCTGAAGTAGGCCGTCCTCTAACCTGCCTCCTCAAAACGGATGTCGCATTCACCTGCGGCCAACAGCAAGCAGACGCCTTCTCGTTGCTCGTTGACATTCTCACCAATCCACCTGTCCTATCAATTACCGACTTCACCGACATAGCTGCTGAACAACGCCGCGACCCCTCTTTGCGTGCTATTATCAATGGTCTGCACTCTCCCCACCCTAACTACTCCTTACAACTGTTCGTTCTTCGCAACGACATCTTGCACCGCTACAACGCCCGCCCTGATGGTGCTGAGCTTTTACTCGTTCCTGTGCATCTTCGCTCAGACGTTTCGGCCCAGCTGCATGATGCCCCCTCCGCTGGACACCTAGGGATGTCACGCACGTATGACCGCATTCGCCGCCGATTCTTTTCGCCTGGCCTCTACCGTTCTGTGCGACAGTACGTTGCGGCATGCGACCTCTGCCAGCGCTGCAAGACACCTGCTCTGAGACCTGCTGGTCCCCTCCAGCCCATTGAAGTACCTGATGAGCCATTTTTTTGAGTCGGCCTCGATCTTCTAAGACCTTTTCCCGTGTCGGCCACAGGTAATAAGTGGATTACTATTGCTACCGACTACGCAACGCGGTATGCCGTTACACGCGCCATCCCCACCAGCTGCGCTACTGATGTAGCCGATTTCCTTCTTCATGACATTATTCTGCGTCATGGTACTCCTCGTCAGTTGATCGCTGGCTGCAGCAGCTGTTTTCTATCTAAAGTAGTCGACGAGCTCCTGCGATCCTGCTCTACCCACCACAAGTTCACTACAGTGTGCCATCCGCAAACCAAGGGCCTCAAGGAACGCCTCAACCGTACCCTGACGAGTATGTTAGCGATGTACGTCTCCAAGGATCACAAAGATTGGGACATTCACTTACCTTTCGTTACCTTCGCATACAACAGTTCACGTCATGATACAGCTGGATTTTCACCTTTTTACCTACTGTTTGGTTATGACCCGCCTTTGCCCATGGACACCATGCTCCAATCTGACGCCTCCTCATCGACTGCTTATGCTCGTGATGCCCTGGCCCGAGCTGACATTGCCCGCCAAGTCGCCCGAGATTGTTTATGTGCCTCAAAGCTTAACCAAAAGAGTGCTTACGATCGCCGGCACCGCGACGTACAGTACTCTCCGGGGTCCCTCGTCTTGCTGTGGTTACCATCACGTCGTGTTGGTCTCTGCGAAAAACTGATGTCCCGTTACGTTGGCCCCTACCGCGTCATACGCAAGGTCACCAGCATGACCTATGAGATAGCTCCACTCCATACCACGTCAGTACCAGCTTCAGTCCCGACCGATATAGTGCACGTCTCACGGCTTAAACCATACTACTCACGCCTCGAGAATTGATTGCACCGGAACGGTGCTTCTGCCGCCGGCGGGTGATGTCACGGGCTAAGTAGATGCCTGAGGATGACGACGACGAAGTGCTGAACGTGACCGCGCTCGGACTGCAGCAGCGTTGTACGCATTAGCTCGCCAGTATATTCGCCAGTGCGCATTTGCTCGCCACTGTATACTTTATTCCCCGTAACAATATCTTCGCTTTCAGGCTTCGCAAGCCTCTGCTGAAGCCTTAATTCACTAGAAACGTTCGGAATCTGAAACAAAAAACAACCTAAATTTATGTGTGAATTACGTTTCAATAAGGGTGCGTTATATGGCGAAAAACATTCTTAAAATGAAAGTCATATATAGAGATATACGCAGATTTAGACAAAGCCTGCGCTAGAAATGGCGCTCTTTTTTGTTTGTGAGCAGAATAAAAACTTGTTTGATCATATTTAATCACTGAGCGACACGTTATATATGTCTTAAGCAGCCGAGTATTAACACAATATGCATCCGGGTAATAACAGCCGGGTAAAAACACAAAAGGTGCCAACCGAGGCAGCTGAGGTAATGACATGTCCTTCATTTTAAGTGTGCGGTCGTACACGGCGAATAATTTCTAGGTGCCCAATTTACGAAATTTCATTCACACATTTTTGTACGCCGACTGAATCTCTCTTACCTGAATATGAGTCTTGACGGAGAACTCTTCAGTGGTGTGCTTGTATTCCTTTTTTGAATATTCACGGTATAAAAGTTAAACTTGTGGTCCAGGTGTGCTTAGACAAGACGCTCTCTGGATGTCTTACTGCTAAACTTTAGTAAAGTTCACTTTCGTTGTTCAGGGGTGCAAGTATCGTAAAAAACATTTCTCTGTTTGAAATGACATTTTCGAAGCCCGAACGTCTTTTTTGAAGCGGTTCAGACGACGTGAGGTGGAGCAGGCTTAAAAATAAGTTGGCGTTTTCACAGCTGGTGCGCAGCAGCTACAATGGACACTTTTCATGCACGTTTACAACAAACAGCGAGAGTTATTCTTGACGAATGAATGATGTTGCTCGACGTCAGCTGGACGAGTCAGGACTTTGAACTCGACACTGGTGGAGGATTTAGAGTGAGGAGTTTTTTAGCGCCCATTTGTGGGTTGAAAGTTGTCTTTGTCTAGTCAACTGAAGCAACAATATGAGAGGCAGAAAGTGAAAGAGAAGGGAAGCGGATTGAAGCGTAGCTGGAATAAGAGAGATTGTGAAGAAAGAGGGGAATACGCGAATTGGCAGAAGCTACAGTGGCAGCATAACAGAAAATTTGTTAAGAACAATTAGCAACCCAGAAAATAGAGCGCAATGAATCACCGTACATTCGCACAGTGACGCAAATGGACGACAATGTACGATTGAGAATCCAGTTGCCTGTAGTTGTCCAATTGAGAAATTGTGCGCATGTCCATTTCACGCCCACTAGTGGTCACTTAACCGATAATAAAAAAATCACCATCATATCCACAAACTGAAGTATGTGAAAGGAGCTCAATGAGAGATCTTCAGGTAACCCACGAATCCTCCGCCCACATCTCCGACCATCATATATGGTCGTGACAACGCCGTTATATGTACAATAAATAAAAAAAAATTCTTTAACCAACATTTGAGCGCGCTACATACATTTCAATTATCTACATAGGTTTCATATACACAAGAGATGTTCCTTTGCAAATTACAGGAATCGTGTCGCTCAATGATGATTGCCTTGCGTAGTGTGGCCGTTCAGATCTGCGATGAGTACGAAGCGACCACGTTCGAACGTTCGAAATCCGTCCTGTATCAATGCGTTGCCTTCTCGATGTACTTCGTAATGTATCCTTCTAAGAAACTCAGTGGCAGGTAATTGACAATGACTACTATCCCAGACGAGAGCTTTACAGCGGTGCGCTCTCAATCGTGGCTTTGGCTGGTTATTCGCAACTCGAGATCTTACACTGCATCAGGTAGCTTGGCGTAGATTCTGACACTTCTCGCATGACACTCCGCTTATTTGGTACACACGACTGGAACGAATCCATTGATGTACATGTTTCAAACGCTCCATGTCTCTTTGAATCAGAGTACGTCGGCTGAAGTCTGGACGGGTCATGTTCGGTGTCATGAGCGTATGCGTTGAGGGCCCGCACGTTCAGATGAACAAGGGTAAACACGGTCGAGTGGAAAACCACCGCCTTGCACGTTAGTTAGTGAGCATTGTTGGAATTATCGGAAGGATCACCGTGAGTGGCGACCGGAGAAGTGTACACTGGCAACACTAGTGTACTCGCCTGCCGCCACCGCCGCCACCGGACAAGGAGCGAGCATAAAATGCTTTCTGAAGAAGCTCCTAAAACTGTACAAGCCCTTGCGTTGCTCTGTTTGCCCGCGAGGCGTGGAGACGTCACTCGCGAATCTTCTTTCAGAGCACGGCCCGTCATGTAGTTTGTGCAGCGCATGCGTGAAACGTTTGCGTTCACTCACAAATTGATGACAGAACGCAGCCTAGGGTAGCAAAATCTGCGTGCGTCTGGTGGACATACCTGCTTTTCCTCCTCCTCCACAGATACATGCTGCAGAAGTAACTTCTAAGCGCCATCGTCGGAAGAACCCAGTTCTTCCCATATCACTTATGTAACACAACTAAAGAAGTGCGTTCACATTTCGTAGCATGGAAACTAGACAACGTTATATGGTAAATAAGAAGTATAGTCATGTAGTCATGTTCTTCCGCCACACTGGGTTTTCTATTTACGGTACTACGGTCATTAGGCAAAGTATTTCTGCAAAAAGATGTTGCGATATACTGAAGTGCTCGGTATTGAAAAGCCTATTGATAGAAAAGAGACACAAAGACAAAAAGAGGAAGACAGGCATAAAGACGGAAATAAAAAAAAACATTGAGTGCATGAAATGTAGCGAAACAAAGAGGAAGCGAGGAATAGAAAGAAGGAGCAAGTAAAAAAGTGAGACGAAAAACAAGATTACAAATGAACATATAGGCAGAGATGAGAAAAAAAAGACAAAACAATTAGGGAAAAAACGGAAAACAAAAAAGTAACCAATCAGGCTGTCCGACTTTACACTTCCTTTAGTCATGGCAACACTTAAGTGACACTGGCTTTTTTATAATAATGTTACTGTGCATCGTTGACATGAGGAAACGTGCGCCTCTTTCACGGTAATCTTCAACTTTGGAGAGCCTCACGCTTGCTGATGTCCGTGACGCACCGTAACATCATGCCAGCTCACAGGGCATTCATCCTCACAGTATCTCATTCCTATATCTTGTCACGAAAATTCCGGCCGCAGCAGCCAAACTTTCAACGGAGGCAAAAGTACTTGAGGCTTGTGGGCTTAGGTTTAGGTGCACGTGAATTAACCCCAGGATATTGAAATTTACCGATCACTTCAGTGTGGCGTCTCTCATAAATGTATGGTGGTTTTGAAGCGTTCAACCTCTACTATTATTGTTAAAGTTATACTGTTATATATTCAAGCTGAACGCTACGTTGTTTCCTCGCACATACTTTGTGCATTTCATGGGAAATTTTTGAATGTATTTTCGTGAATGATCGCAATTACGCTGTCCGGTGGAAGACCATATCAGTTGCCAGGCTTTAATGATCATATCCGTTGCCGCAGACTTTAACTGGCATTTCACCCGCCTAGAAATGACGTGAAGTTGAGCCCATAGTCAAACTCGCACTTTTCGGGAAACTTTCTGGTCACCGCATTATCGGTGCTCTTTTACGGTCGCTGCTTATACAATGTGAAACTATTTTGCTCGCATCAGTTTTCTCCTTTTTGAACAATGTTAGCATTCATACTATTCTTCAAAAATGGAGCTGAACAACGCTAAGTATAAGCTTAGAAATCATTTCACAGGGCAGCAAATCTTTAGCACACCGAACTATGACAAAAATTATAATCTTTTTATTATAATCTAAACACGCTCAGTTTCAAACTTTGTTCGTAATCATTAATGTTATAAATTTTAAAACAAGGGCTATTAGAAGAATGAACTGTGTTATTTCTGGAAAGGGTGAAGTAAATTTCAAGCGCTTGGAAAGTATAGGTTGAAGTTAAAAAACTGCTAAGGACATGGCCCAGGGCACCAGCAAGAACAGAAAAGTCTTGTCTGTTTCGCATTCTGAAATGCGGGCGAGAGGTAAATTTAGGTAGAGAATTTCGGGTCATTGTGAATGTTTTAGCGAAAAAAATAATTGAGGCACTGATCCCATTAAACTTTTTATTGCACAAAAACGGGTAAAAAATATATATATGCATTTTATTTTCATTGAAGAAAGAAAGAAAATTGTCTTTGATATCGTGTGCGCTGCAGATTCCTTGCAAGTTTTCTGATACCCAGAGCTCTCCCTACCCCTTTTTCATAGTTTGATGAAAGGGCGAATGCTGTGTACAACAAGCGAGTACTTTGTACATTGTTCGTTATTACACTATAACTACGCGCCAACTATTTATATGATGCAGACTTTTCACATTACGCCGATGCGCCACTCTGTGGCCACGAGCAAAAGGGTGTAATCTGAGGGGACTGAAGGTTCGGGGGGGAAATTTCGCTTGAAAAGTAAGTGCTCGTCTCACGAGGCTTAAGAAGATATTTGAGACGCAACTGCAAGTGAGCAAGAAAAACAATTGAAGACAAAATGAAGAGCCGTAATACAACTTTCTAGTAAAATTCACGTTTCTTCAATGCCTTAAAGCATATGTCTATCTTTGTGTTAATATTTCCTTTCTTATACCTGCTTAACGGCTCACTACTTTTGTACTCTTTGATTTTATTAGGGTGTTTGTGAACATTTATTTCATATTTGTTCTTGAATTACCTCTTTTTTTTACCGCATTAAAAATATAAGGAGGTTTTAGGCTCAATGTATCAGTACTATATTTGTCTACTCGTGTATAATGTAATTGGTATTTTTTTTATATATGCACTCACCTGCAAGCATACTTTTGAGCGAAAATGTAGTGTGGTGCTTTCCTTGTGAAACATTCTTGTTTTTTTGCTTTTGTTCACTTCCTATTTTTCTTACCATATAATGGCACTGATTACGGATCACATGTTCTGTGCTTCTGATCTATGTGCATGTTATTGTGGCCTATATGACCTCACGTGTGCTTCCCTACCATCATGCAATGTGTTCGGTTTTGTTTTCTGCCTGCCAGGCTCTGCCGCTCGAGCCTCCGTTGGGCTTTGACAGGCCTAGCCATATTTACTGTTTTTTGAAAGAAACAAAATGTATTGTTTTCATTAATAATAATAATAATAATAATAATAATAATAATAATAATAATAATGGTAGTTGTAGTCGTAGTAATAATAGTAGTAGTAGTAGTGTTACTATCTTAGTAATATATAATAGTGAAACGCCAAACTCCTTTGCTGATAAGTCGTGTATTCAAGAATATTACTTAGTACATATCGGTGTCAAGTTATAATCGAGTTTTCAACACAACGTTCGCAGAATTTCATTGTGCGAATGGTGTGTTCGCGCTACCTGGTATTTATTCGAAAAATAACATGCATTCTTTCAATTTTTTATTTTACTCTTCTCAATACGTTACAGGCCGGTCGAACCACGACTCTCTCTTCCGCAAAATTTTCACACCATAAGACAGGGATGTTTTTCTCATGAACTATTCCATGACCTGTTGAAATTGTTGTAAAACGCTGCATATCGATCTCCGCTCAACTTAATATTAACAAAAAGATGCCGCTGAAGCTACACCACACTTTAGTTTCAAGCTGTCGTGTTTCGATGAAGTTTTCATTCCTGCAGAGCTGCCATGTAAAAATAGAAACAAATGTTTCGAGCCGACCAAAAAAACACAGGGGAAGACTCGTAGCAAATAAAGAATTGCCCAGTAATGCATGTAAAATAGCGAAGCGTTGAGCTTGAAAATTTGTGCTTTTGTGTGGGGGCAAACTAATCTGCATCGTTTTACACGGGGTTAATGAACATGACTGTAAACATACCACAGTGCAGAGATTGGGAAAGAGAGGGCTATTTTCTGTAGTACAAATACCATATCGAGCTGCTTTGTGGAAGAAGCAGTCATTAATCTTGTGTGTTGTTGACGGTACAGTGATAGGAGGAAACAAGCAAAACTACCAGCTTCGGTTAGGGACGCTCAGTCCTGTACAGACCTCATCAATCAACACACTTTGTAATTAGTTGCGCTAATTAAACGGCTGTTCTTCATGGTTAATGGTCAGGAGAGCAAAGGGCACTCCCAGTTTTCTGTATTGGTTGCATACTGCATTGGTTTATTGTGCTTAGCAACACGTCAGTGCTTTTATTTTTTTAGTAGCGCACTTTCTAGTGGACACCAGGACTTCATGCATGTGATTCGGACGTGTACGTATGGAACTTTACAAACTGTTATGAGAGTATATACTCACGATGCGTGCTGACTAAGAACCACACCTCTGTATTATATTCTGCTAATTTCTTGAGAAAGCCTTTATGCGAACGATATTGTCAGAGCGAGTTTTGATGAAATCGTTTTATTTGCAGTGGGTGAGCGATGGTCGTTCGCGGTAGCACACTGCGATCTTGCCAAGCCTCTTCGTCTTCCTTCTTTTCTCTTATCTGCCTTTCACATGTCCGTTACAATCCGCCGCAAGCAGACGAAGCCCGCAGGGCGTGTTATGATGCACAAGAAGGGTAAAAGGTTTTAGGCGAGCATTATGAGTGAGCTGCGTTCTTCTCGATCGTCGACCATTGGAAAAAAGACGACCTATTACGTAGGTGAGCTGGCTGAGACCCTCCAAAACTACAAATGGGCCTGAATATCGCGACAAAAACTGTTGACACAATGCACGCTTGCGTTACGGTGTCCAAAGCAACACCAAATCATCTTTTTTGAATGATACTGGTTCGTGGCAGTCGTCGTATCCTTCCTTCGAAAGACGTTGAGAAACCAGAGTCTGAAGACCAGCGATTCGGCATGCTTCTTCCGCGAGGCACAAGGTGTTCGATACAATATAGTCCATGTAGAGAATGAAGGATAAGAAAATGTCCAGATGACTTAGAGGCAACATGACGTGCAACAAATAAAATGGGCAAAAGTTCGTTGTCTGATGTTTCGTTATGTTGCAGCGCACGTAGTAAAAGGCAGCACGTCATCCCAGTCCTTGTGATTGGAGGAAACGTACATGACATACATGTTGATCAGCGTTCTGTTTGTCCGTTCAACGAAGCCATTTGCCTGCGGATGATACGGCGTGGAATGACGGATCTGTGTCGTGCACATCAAAGTAATTCTTCAACGGAATCAGCAGTTGACACGTGGTGGGCCATGGCAAATGACACGCGGTGGGCCATGGCAAAGGGCCATGGAGTGGAGCAAGAAGACTGCCACGGCAGCAGCGGTAGAAGAGGGAATGGCTGCGGTTTCGGCATACTGCGCAAGATGATTCAAGTAGGCGATTATTCAACTGTTCGTATTGTTAGGTAACAAACACTGACCCAGAATGTCAATTCCTACATGTTCAAAAGACATTCTGGGTGGTGGTAATGGCTTAAGGGGACCTGGTATTGCGGTGGCCGGGCGCTTGTGACGTTGGTACGTCTAGCAGCTAGCGACGTAACGCTTCGTTGTTTCGTACCTCTTCCGCCAGTGAAAGCGTTCCTGCGTGCGGTGAAGCGTTCGTATGAAGCCGAAATGACCGGATGTCGCATTGTTATGCATAGCACGTAAAGCATCGGAGCGAAGGCTCTCGGGGACAACTAACAGAAAACGTGCTCCAGGTCTAGATTAGTTTGTTTTATAGAGCAACTTGTCTCTAACCATAAAGCGGACACTGTGTTGGGAGCTAGGGGCAGCGGCAAAAAGAGGATTGAGGTTGAGATCGTTGCGTTGTTCTCTCTGGAAGTCCGCCGTATCGGGGAACGTGCTTGTAACAGCAGCAAGGCTGTCGCCAAATTCTCAGCATCGCAGTCGGTAGTTGCGAGAAGAAATTGGGAGAGGCAGACGGCGTCAGGATGACGACGGTCACTCTTGTACAACACCTTAAAGTCGTATTCCTGAAGTCGCAGCGCCCAACGTGCGAGGCGGTCAGAGGGATCATGCAAACCGACCAATTAGCATAATGAATGATGATCAGTAATTATTTTAAATGGCCTCTCGTAAAGATAACAACAAAATTTCTGTACGGCGGAAACAGCTGTCAGAAGTTCCTGTTACATACCTGTGCAATTGCGTTCAGATTTGCTCAGACAACGGCTGGCATGTGCCACGACATGCTTTACGCCACTGAGACATTCTACAAGCACAGCTCCAACAGCGGTACAACTAGCGTCATTGTGGACCTCAGTCGGGCAAGATGGATCGAAGTGGCGTCACAGTGGTGCTGAAGCTAGTACAAACCTAAGTTAGGAGAACGCGGCGTCACACTCTGGTGTCCAGTTGAAGGTCGCATCCTGTCGCAAGATGCTTGTCAGCGGGTATACGATCTCCGCAAATCGTGGAACAAAACGATGGAAATATGAGCATAAACCTACAAATGAGTGAAGTTCTCATGTGGACTGCAGTGGTTTGAAAAAGCTCACTGCTTCTATCTTGCGAGGATCGGGTCTGACGCCATCCTTGTCGACTAAGTGCCCCCGCACCAGAGTTTGACGTCCACCAAAGCGACATTTTTTTGGAATTAAGAACCAGCCCTGCTTTTTATATGCAGTCGAGAACAGGACTGAGACGGTTGGTATGTTTTTCAAACGTGCGGACAAAGATCACAACATGGTCAAGGTAGCACATGCATATCTCCCATTTTAGACCACGTAATATTGTGTTCATAAATATTTCAAAGGTGGCAGGAGCATTACAAAGGACAAAATGCATGGCGTCAAATTCAAATAGGCCATCCGAAGACACAAAAGCAGTCTTTTGTTTGTCGCCGGGTTTCATGGGTATTTGCCAATAACCAAATCACAAATCAAGCGTTAAATAATAAGAGGCGACATGCAAGCAATCAATGACGTCATCAAGCTGCGGTAAGGGATTTATATCTTTCTTCGTCACAGTGATTAGACGCCTGTAATCTACGCACAATCTCCAGGAACCATCCTTTTTTCTTTGCAAGAATTTAGACGCGTGGTTGGCACTCTAAATCGTTGTCGACGTCTTTTGCTTGTTACTGTAAAGCGGCTCTTATATCAGGCTCCTTTCCGTTTCCACTTGAACAACTGCGCTTTAGTATGATTGATTGATTGATTTGTGGGGTTTAACGTTCCAAAACCACCATATGATTATGAGAGACGCCGTAGTGGAGGGCTCCGGAAATTTTGACCACCTGGGGTTCTTTAACGTGCACCCAAATCTGAGCACATGGGCCTACGACATTTCCGCCTCCATTGGAAATGCAGCCGCCGCAGCCGGGATTTGAGCCCGCGACCTGCGGGTCAGCAGCCGAGTACCTTAGCCACAAGACCACCGCGGCGGGGCCTTTAGTATGGGCAAACACTACGTCAACAAATTTAAATAGGCTAAAATACTTCATAAAAGAGCGATCAGGGCAATAGAAAACATATCATAACTTGAACACACAGGACAACTCTTTGCTAAACATAAAATTGTTAAGGGAAATGACATATACAAATTCAGGTTGTTACAATCCTATATTAGCGCAAACAGAAGGAAACTTGACGCATTCCTGACACTTGCAAATCTTGAACATACACAAATCATTTACTTCCATCGATATAAACCCCCGTGGAAAATTCCGTTATCTCGCACCAATTACGGCACCCAAAGACTTAGCCACATGCTAACTACTATATAGAACTCATACGAGCAGCAAGACATCAAAATTGACCAATTAAACAATATCGATGTGCAAACACTATTCTTGTAGCTTTGTATTGTTTGCATAGGTCACTCTGTATTGCTTTGCATCATTTATTGTGTACCTTTATATATATTTTTTCCTTGTTATTTCTTTTGTAACCTAATTGTGTACCTTTATTATGTACCAAAGCGATGATACATATCTGCGAATTACTGTGCTCATGTGTTCATGAAATATTCCTTTTTGTTTGTATACATTGGCCTGTCATTTACTTTGTCTTCTGCTTGTATTGTTTCCTGCTTTATAATATTTGTTTTTTATTCACTTTATTGTATTTCGTTTTCACCCTGTCATTGCTGACGTAGGGTGGACGGTGCTTAGTCAAGCTGCAATAACTGCAGCTTTTTTGCCGTCTCCCCATTTTTCACCATTGTATCTGTTTTGGTGAAAATAAATAAATAAAATAAAAAAAAGAATTACCAGGGCTGCCCATGGGCTGGACTACTTTTGCACGACACCTTTCTTCTGGATGCCCTTTACTTGTTCGGCGATAACTTCGCGCTCAGAGGATGACACTCGATAGGGATTTCGGCGGATGGGGTGTGCATAGCCGATGTCTATTTTGTGAAGAACGCCAGACGAGAGTAACTGAAGGGGTGCATCTCTATGTTTGAAGTCAAAAGTAGCCACATGCCGAGAAAGGACTTGTAACAGCGTTTGCCGTTCTGTTGTACTAAGAGCCTTGCTGATCATATCGAGTATCAGGTCTTCATTAAGGCGAACACCGCAAGGAGAGGAAGAGGTGGTTAGGCCGGTGACTAGTGCCGCTGCCAAGCTGCATGAGGTTTCATCGAAGAAAGCTATCTTCATACTGCGAGGCAGCTCAACCGGCGTGGCGGACAATTCAGCGGCCACAATGTTGCTACTCCTTTTTGTTTATGCACACAACAGAACAGGGCCCAAGTATCCCATACTTAGAACAGTTCTTGTGCAGAGGCCCCACTAAAAGCACCAACCACTGCGGAAAATACTCGAACAGGTGTGAGGCACCAAGATGGTGCTATCACTTCATCTATCACACCAAGTGTGTTCCTGTCTTCGCCATGGTAGCCTTCTTCTGAAAGCGACGGTAGAAACAAATTGTTTATTAATATTTCTTCACTACAACAGTCACGAAGCACCGTATTGCTCCAGAATGTCTTCACCAAGAATGACATCGTGTGAACAACGAGAAATAACCAGAGATTCGGATAAAAATACTTTCCAAGCCAATAAAGCACTGACAACACATACGCCAAAAGAATGAAGCCACTCGTCGTCTACACCAGAAGATGTCACAGTATCGTTCCATGAAAACATGACTTTGCGATCTAAGCGGTTTCTGAAATCAAGGATCATCACGGACACAGTCGCCCCAGTGTCAACTAACGCCAACGTCAGTATTCCATCTATCAACCCATTCACTTTGTATTTGAGCATAACAAGAGGCAGAGGCACATCTTGAAAAGACCGTCCGGCAGCCTCACCTTCATTGGCCGCGGGTGCTAGTTTCCCGGTGGCGGAGAGGAAGAACGACGCAGAGGAGATGACTGAATGGTTGAACGGCGGTGTCTAACTCCGCTCGGATGCTGGCGAATTGTTGCGTCTGGTCTCGCGTGAAAAACGGTCTCTTGGAAACTACTCGGTCATCCGCAGGTCATATGAAGCACCGGGCCTCGGTGGCGAAGACATGGCTGGAGCCCCTCATGACGGGCGGCGTTGTTGGCGGCAATACCAAGTGATATGCCCAGTGAAACCACACTTGTAGCATATGGGATGGTCACGGTTTATACTATATTAATCGGAACAGATCTTCGGCCGCTGTTGTCGGTGAGGAAGTTCGTTATCACGAGAATAATGGGTTTCTGCCACTCTCTGGTATCCATTGTACTGGTCGTAAGTGCCATCTTGGTAGTAGGGTTGGTTCTATCCTTGCCACAGCGGGACGTAGTCCGGTTCAGAGTCCTGAGCCTAAGAACGCGACTGTCATCGTCATGATCGTGCGTCATAGGCGGGGCCTCCATCGTAGAGACGTGGCTGATACCAAGGCGCTGCTTCAGAGTCCTCAATGTCGTCTGCCACTCGGTGCGAGCAGAATGAAGCAACGTTTCGCTCGTACTCTGGTGGCAGGTAGGGAGGATGAGTGCTTTGGTGGTGTGCCACTTCCGCGAACAGGCCGAGTTGTTCACGTACTATTTGCCGGATCGTTAATGCAATATCAAGTGGCTGGTTGTTCGCTACACTTGCGATAGCCGTCACATTGACTAGCCTGCCGAACTTCGGCGTGATGCGCCTCGTCTTTAGTTGCTCAAAAGCGTGGCAAAGGCGAATGACATCGGCGACAGATGTCATGGTGTCTTTCGCAATGAGGAAACTGTAAACGTCCTCGGCGATTCCTTCAAGATTGTGCCAATACTTTGTCTTCCTCAGACATTCTGGAGTCAATGATCCTACATAGCTTTATGACTTCCTCAATGTAGGTTGTGCAAGTTTCACCTGGCACTTGAGCACGTTGCATTGGTGTCTGTTCTGGTCTCTTCTTTTTCGTTGTTGGGTCACCGAAACGCTCTTTAATCTCAGAAACAAATTTTCTCACGTCGTTAGCGTTTTCTCCCGATTTTATTACCACATTATTGCACTATCCGTCAGAAATAACGCGACGTACGAAAGCTGAAAAGTGGCATCCCATTTGTTGGTGGCGCTCCCCTAATTGTAATGAACGAGCCAAGCTTCGACGTCTTCATCTGGTCTGCCGGCAAAGGGACGAGCATCTCTCAGTTGTGGAGCCGAACTGGTTGGTGCTGAAGTCGAGAGGCGTCGATGTTCATGTGCGTTGTGGGACATGTCCAGCCCAGATGGATTCCGTGGAAGTCCAGCAAGGCGACGGCTCCGTCGAAGAACTTGCGGTTCAACCTCCGTCTTCATGTGTCGATTACCCAGCACGTCCACCACAACTGTTACAGCGAGTTGTGATGAAATGGTTTTATTTACAAGAAGTGAGCGATGGTCGTTCGCTGTACCACACTGTGATCTTACCAAGCCTCTTCGTCTTCCTTCCTTTCTCTTGTCTGCCTTTCACATGTCCGTTACAATTGGCGCCGTGAAACATTGAAAAAAAGTGCCTGATAACATCACACTGACCTTATGTTTGTTAGTAAAACTCAAAACTGCACTTTTGAGTGTCATGAAAACACCACATGCAACTCACTCCTGCATTTACTTTATGAAAACAGCTAGAAATGGATGAGAAGTTTAGTATTTCAATCTTGTTCTTGCTTTTGACATCACATGTGAAATACATAGGGCGAGGCGAACAAATTCTCCCGTAGATAATCTTGCGCATGTAAAGTTTATTATTCGACTTGCTAAACATGCCGCTACAAGGAATTATTTCTTTAATCACTGCGCTAACTTCAGGTAACGTCGGCTACCATTAGGTTGCTGAGCGTAAACATTGCTCTCGTGTCGAGCGTCCACTAATTTAATTAATATCTTGAAGACAGACAGGCTCGTTATAATGAAAACTCTTTACAAAAAGAAAAAATAATATTACTTTATTTCAAAAATGACCACTGCGATATCATGGAGAGAAGCCAGTGTATGACAAAACAACGGTGCACCACTTGCCGCAGTACATCGGCATTACAAAACTAGCAGTGTTTGCATTCACATGAGTCGCAGCCTAGGCGATTATCTTACGGCGGAGCAGACACCCTTGCAGTGGTTAAGGTATCAAATGAAGCAACGCGAAAGGATTGCTAAACGTGTCAGACCCGCGAGAAGACTACGACGAAGCTGTGGATGCGACAATTAGTGCTTCTCATGAGCACATCCACTGCCTTTGTTTATCTCCGTTCAGAGAAGGGAAACGCTGGAGAGACAGCGTCCGCAGCCTGATCCTAATTATGGTCGGCAATCTAAACGAAGCTGCGTCAGAACACTGTGCGATTAGGAGCTTCAAGCCAGACCGGGGAGAAGAGCGTAGATGGTTTCGATCGTGTCTGTTTCAAAGCAAGCATAGACAGGAACTTTCTTCTGTCATTCTGATAAGACTCCTGCGTGCATACTGTGACTAAGCGGTGCCGATTGTAGTTCAGTCGTGCAACGTGCACGCAAACCAATATTTTAAAACTACGGTTGATTTGGAAACTCTTCAGATAGTTTGTTCTGCTCTTCTAGTGCTGCCGCCTCATTCAATAGTTTCGCATGCACATGTAGATCCTGAACTCTTGACTCACACTCATCCTGGGGTATTGGCAGGGAATCAGATGAATTAAAATATACCTAAATCCTCGTTAGGAGAAGATTTCTTGTTTTGTAAAACAAAAACATTGTTTTTATAAGTTATTCATAAGAAAAATGTCACAGTTTTGGCACAAAGCCGAAGCATTGACTGCAATAGCAACACATCGGGTTGATATAAAAAGTAAGGCTAGGAAGTTTAGGAATCACATGAAATGTAGTGAACATGGTCGAATGTGCTTGAATTGGAAGTAACGCAGTGACCGCAGTATATAAACGGGTGTTGTTGTGAATAGTTTACTGCATCCAACAAAAGGCGAAGTCCAAGTTCGGCATCAAGAAACGCGACAAGCCACTTGTTTTCACGGCGAAGAACATTAACGTTTAAGTCTCCTGTGCGCCCACCACACGAAATTTACGCAGCGGGAAGTTCGTGGCACAAGTCGGCAATGTTCTTTGTGAGATGTACACTGTTGCGATGACGAAGCCACGCAACGTTTAGCGTCACCACAGCTCATCTGAGGCAGCAAAATTTGTTTCAATAGAATCGAAAGTTGGGCTAGTTGGATATGCATGGTATAACTGTCAGTTCAAGCGCACGAATAATCTCAAGTAAGTGAGGACAAGCGGTAATCCTCTCTTCCTTTCTGTTTATTCGTGCGCTTGAACTAACAGTTATACTAAACTTTGTTTGTCTGTTTAAATGAAAGTGGCGTTACATGTCGATGGGATCCAAATACACAAGCACGACAGCACCAGCAACTTCTCAAATAGTCCTGAGCTTGATGCAAGCAATTTTCCTGTGGCTTCAGAGTGAAAGCGAAGCCGGAGACATTTTTGAATGCACTTTCATACAACAGTATGTGCTTCATCAGTGAAGCAGCCCCTCGGGTGATGAAGCAATCGGAGACATCAATGCTTAGGAAAAACAAGTATTGCTTGTCGAAACAGTGTGCCTTTTTTATTCAAGAATTTTTATTTTAAGTCTGTAGCACCTTTATCAACAGCATCATCATTTGTGAGACACAGCATTGCCCTTCTCGTGCTGCTCGTGCTCGGAGCTCCAGGTCCGTACTAGAACAGAACGTGTCTTCATGCCCGGTGGCTAGGACGCAGTCAGTTGCTGCCGCTCTGCTTAGGGCTTTGACAAATAAAGTGGCGAAATTCATCACGTCTCTCTGCCTCTCGCTACAATGGGTGACCTGTAGAACGTGTCCATCGCCGAGTGGCTTACTGCCATGCTTCCACCTCTCTGTAAGTCAGTAAAGCCTTTCTACCCAGACTACCCCAAAGTATGACTCATGTAGCTTGACATAACACTTAAGCCTAATCGTATCACGGTACAACCGATGATTCGCGCGATTTTACTCGAAGCCCCACCGGTGAAGCCGCGTTACCTTGCTGCCGAACATCCAGTCCGAAGCTATCTGATGCTCTCTGCGTGGTGGTACTCGCCTGCTATGGCCTCACCTACCGACCATTTCCCGGAACCCATGACCGTCAAGTTTCCTATCGCCACAGCGAGTGGTACCACCCGGCTCGCATGCCTCCCTCGACCAAGCCTGGCAGTCGCAATATGAGGCGCCATTGCGAATGTTCTGCACTGATTTTGTCGACACATGGTTCGTGGAGTTCGAGACTGCCCTGACAATAAACGATATAAGAGCCAGAAATTTATCTTTGAGCTACTGGGGTTTGTTCTCCCACTTGACATCGAAGACGCCTCAGCTGTTTCTCGTGCAGCGCCCACAAATGTGACGGACTGCGGGAGGCCATGCCATAATTTCGTGGCGCTGAACATTGCCTCCGACAAGAGATCGACCTCACGGAAGGCGCTTCTTCATTTGTGCCGATCAACTCTTCCTCGCATTTCCGCTTGACCACATCCCGTCTAACGCTCTGCCACAGCCATAGGGCAGGAGGTCTTTCAACTTTAACCGACTCCACTGATGTAAAGCAGCACATGCCACTAAAAGGTGAGCCCTTGGTTGAGCAGTCGACCCCTATGGACACGTCGACGAGCATAACAACTTCAGCGTCTACTGACGCTGTGTGCGTCAGCTTTACCCGCACTGCCTCTCACTTCGCTGACACCACGTATGGCACCAGAACCGAACCAGCAGCCATCCTGCACGCTATCGGCAAACCCAA
Organism: Rhipicephalus microplus; assembly: GCF_043290135.1. Lineage (NCBI taxonomy): Eukaryota > Metazoa > Arthropoda > Arachnida > Ixodida > Ixodidae > Rhipicephalus > Rhipicephalus microplus. The sequence goes on along the minus strand of NC_134701.1, from coordinate 170,215,966 downwards.
CGCTAGCATTGCAATGACTGTGCACGATGCTGCAGTTATGCCCGTGGTGAAGCTACCCGATTTTTTCCCACCGTCCACGCAAGCATATGACCAGCATGTCATGCCGCTCACAAGATCTGCTGAGCCGGCTTTCCAAGGCTGTTCCGCATCCACATACCTGCCCTACCATGATCTGGCTCTGCCTGACCCTTCAGAGGAGCCTGACTTGCTGTCTAATCTCTCTGGCGACGGCACCGAAGAGCTTGAAACCGATAAGCAATCCCCTAACAACACGATGGTCAGTTCTGATCAGTACAGCTCTGATCCGTACTGCTATAGTCCAGGGCATTTTCTTTCGGCGTGCGACGGAGATGTGCCAGCCAGGTACGCCAGGCATTCGTGCCACCAGCCCATCACTGTTCAACGCACCTGCCAAGCACCACATGTACAGTCCTTCGTAAATTAAAGTGTTCGTTGCAAAGCATCTTTTCTGGAACGATGTTCCAGTGACCATCAAGCTGCGTGCTCATGCCCGTACCACGCGCTGACTGCGTCGAGCTCTCATCGAAGCTGATGCCTAAGCCATTCGTGCACCACTTTCGACGCCAGCCTACACGAGTCATCAGCGCACTCCGAACCATCCCTAGTGAGCAGTTATCGGAGTGGCGACATATGCTGCCGCTGAAAAGGAGTTTATTGGCATGTGTCGCGACGGCGGCTCTACGATGAAAACACGATAAGGACAGAGCAACGTTCAGGCAGATGCCGGCGACATCAGCACGAGGCGAGCTAGAGGAGCTCGGAACTCAGCACCCAAGCGGTGGCGATGCTGCTTGCGATCGATGCGCTTTCTTTTTCACAATTTGCTGCCGCCAAAAAAGAGTCATTCTGGCCACCTAAGAGTCTGGAGGCAGAGGTCTATGGTATGGCTTAAGCTGGGCGACGTGGACGATGTCACGTTCACGCCGGCACATGTCATCAGATGGGGAAAGTCCCTCAACGAGAAAATTCACCGGCAAGGTTTGCTCCAAAACGCGGTAAGGGCCCTCGTACATTGGGACAAGTTTTGAGGAAAGGCCCGGGTTTTGGTAAAGAACAGGCAGCCATACAAGTGATCGTGGGGAATAGCTGGGGCTTCGTGAAGTGTCGGCCTTGTTTTCTTTCTGTCGCTGCTGCTCTTGTAACGTAAAGATGTGTGTCAGTTCACGACACTCTCCCACTTTTCGGGTAGCTTCGGACACAGATGGGCATTAGGATGCGTCAGGACGGTATGGAAGGAAAGTGTCGATGGTGCGGGATGGTTCCCGTCTATAAAGAAGAAATAAAGGTGAAAATCCAGTGGTAGACTGGGCCGCGGTGGTGTATGCGAACGTGATGAATGAAAGTATGCAATCCCTGTTAGTATGATCAGATGTCACATTCATCGCGAGCATATCACCGAGGGTGCGGTTAAACGTCTCCGTGAGCCCGTTGGTCTGTGGGTGGTATGCCGTGGTCTTGCGATGAACAACATGGCATTCAGAAAGCAGAGCCGTGACGACTTCTCATAGGAAGGCTCGACCTCGGTCACTTAGTAGTTTTCGAGGTGCTCCATGTCGTAGTATGAAGCGATGGAGGACGAAGGATGCTACGTCCTGCGCAGTGGCCCTTGGAAGGGCGGCGGTATCAGCGTAGCGGGTTAAATGGTCCAAAGCAACTATAATACACCAATTTTCATCTGATGTCATCGGTAGAGGGCCATAGAGATCAATTCCGTTACGATCAAAAGGTTTGGCAGGGCATGGAAACCGCAGATGCGTACCGAACGAGTGGAAAGGCGGTGATTTGCAGCGCTGACAGCCAGGGCAGCCTATAACGAATTTTCGAAGAAAATTATACATTCCGCGTCAAAGCAATGGCGAATACGTTCGTAAGTTTTGAAAACCCTGGCATGGCACATTGGGGATCGTCATGAAAGGAGGCGCATTATGTGTGATCGCAAGCTGCGTGAGACAACCAAGAGCCACTTGCGATCTTCAGAGACGAATGGCGAAGTGAGCAGTTTAACTTCGGAGAGATCGTGATACCGCAGTGGTCGACGATCCAGAGAGACATTCAAAAAAAAAGGTCCATGTGTTGTTCACTGGCAAAGAAGTCAAGGTCGAGGGATGCGATGGACTTGCTACCAGTGGTTCCGCAAGCTGAGTCCGGAGGTAAAGGCGAACGGGACAGGGCGTTGGCGTCAGAGTGCTTGCGTCCGCTGCGATAGATGACGCGGATGTCATACTCCTGAATTTGCCGTGCCCAGCGAGCTAGGCGGTCAGAAGGATCTTTTGATGTGACGAGCCAACAAAGTGCATGGTGGTCCGTTACTAGGTCGAATGGGCGACCGTACAAATCAAGGCAGAACTTGCGAAGCGCCCACACCAGCGCTAAGCACTCTTTTTCAGTGACGCTGTGATTAGCCTCAGCTTTAGTGAGCGTGCGACTAGCATAAGTAACAACGTATTCGGAGTACCCCGGCTTGCGTTGGGCAAGGACAGCGCCAAGACCAACCCCGCTAGGGTCTGTGTGAACTTCCGTCGCAGCTGTTGGGTTGAAATGTCGAAAAATGGGAGGAGACGTTAGCAGACTACACAGCATGGCAAACGTGACGTTACAGTCAGGAGACCAGGAGGAAAGGTCTGCGTTACCGCGTAGGAGGTTGGTCAGTGGAGACATGATCGACGCGAAATTTTGAACGAAGCGCCGTAAGTACGAGCTTGGTCCGACGAAACTGCGTAATTGTATCAGTGTAACCTAGTGCCTCCACCAATTGAAAAGGAGTTTATTGGCGTGTGTTGCGACGGCGACTCTACGATGAAAACACGATCGGGACAGAGCAACCTTCAAACAGATGCCGGCGCCGATCAGCACGAGGCGAGCGAGGGGAGCCCAAAACCCAGTGCCCAAGTAGTGGCGATGCTGCCTACCAACGATGTGTTTTCTGCTTCACACCACCGACGTCCATGGCTACAATGTCCTCGACAGGTTGCACAACTTCTGCCTAATTCATCTTTTCTCATCTGTTCATCACGCACCTCACCCTCTCAGCTGATCCCAGTGTCATTGCCGAAACTCTCGGATACCCAATGTTTTTCCATGTAACAACTCGGACATCCTTACGGATATTTAGACCTGCCAAATCATGCACATAGTCTGTGTCTCACTTGGCTGACCATTTCAATATACCTTTCACGTCGCGCAAAGTTCTAAGGGGTAACCCTGTATGTCGAGTTTCTTCGGAATATTTGAATTATACGGACATCTTTGTGTCAATGAACACAACGTCTGTAAGAAAGACGGCCAGGCTGCATTCTGTTTTCCTCACTTTATCGAAACAACACATGAACTTAGGACGTAGAACAAGCACTAATGGGAATAAAACATCTTACAACCTATATATATGTGCAGAGCTCTAAGCTGTTGCAAAAGCAAGTCTAGTCCAACCGTAAATAAAACAGTCTCACCGAACAGTACTGCTGGTGAAGCGTCGGGGGCGTCTTTGGACAGCAGATATGGAAACAGGGACGCCGTCGTCGAAGGAACTCGGCGAAGAGCAGGGCGACACTCAGATGTAAGCACGACGGAGTAGGTAAGTGCCGAAAACAGGGTCGTCGAAGGCAGGCAGTCTTCTTCTCGGACGCGTGGACCATGGACCACAGACAATCACTCCTGGCAAACCACGACCATGACACTGGCGGCTCTGGTAGCTCGACAGAACATCGAAGCTTGAGGTCCAGATGAAACACAGCGCTGTGTTGCTCCAAAAGTTCTAGCAGGTCAAGAACCCCTAGTCTTTGTGTTAATGGTGTCTTTTGTGAAACGCTTGCACTTCTTTAGATAGTTCAATGCTTAGAGGCTGGGTATGTTCTCACAAATCATCTTCGCGCCTTTTCGCAATTTCGATGCAGAGCTGCATAAGCTGTTGGCTTTGAACTTCTTCAGTCGGGCTTTGAGAGGTGATGAATTTTGGATTTTATATCACTTGTTATTGTTTTTCCATATCATATAATATGATGAAAAGTCAATGTCAAGAAGTGTTTGTAAATGGCTTGACTTGGAGATATTTTCAATTTTTTCATGCGCCTCGTGAGAGCATTCTTGAGAACGCGGTACAGCATCGATCTAGTTCGAATGGCGCGGGTCCCGTCCTCAATACCAGTCAGTAGTTTTTTATGTCATTTTCCACCTATGAAGCTGGATACGATATTCTCTTATATTTCCTGGCCCCCCTAAATATATATATATATATATATATATATATATATATATATATATATATATATATACATATATATATATATATATATATATATGTATATATTATGGTTAAGTGAATTTCTGAATAAGACAATCTGTAATGTATTTTGATACCTTTTTTGTCACGTTTTGCCCTTTCTACATGCTCGAATTAAAAAAATTCACATAAGCACCATGCACCAAGTGAACCAAACAATTTGTGGTATGTAGCTTGTTGCACTAAAATAACAAAATAAATACGCAAAGTGTTACACCAACGTCGAAGTGGCAATAATGCATGGATGCAAATTTTGGCGGAGCAGAATTTTGTCTGTTTTTCGCGGGTGACAAGGTACCATAAATAGCCATGTAATTTCTCCCACGCGAATGCTGTCGGCAATGTAAAGTTTTACACATAAAATGGTCGACAACTACCAGCACCCATCACGGAAGCTCAGAAACACAAAAAAATACTTTTTGTATCAGATACACAGGCCGGCCAAGTCGAGATTTCACGTTTTGTCCCGTGTTTCATTCTACCCCACCTTACTCTACTAACTACAGTAAAAAAATATTATTCTCTATGCATCACAGACACCTTTACAGATGATGCTTTTATAGTGCATGGCTACAATACAACGCTGGTTTTGTAAGAAAGAAAAAGCGACTATTCCGCTGAGAGCTCACATGCTACCTTGCTTCTCTCGTTTGCCTCTTTTCTATTCTTGTTTCCCGGTCTTATTGATCAGGTTCCGGTAACATGCACCCACTGACTCAAGCTAAATCTCTCATGGCTGTCTTAGGTAATCCCTATTTTTTAAGCATTTTGCATGGTGGAGCCATTTTCATCACGAACTGCTAACTCAGGTGTGGTAGTGTAGTGAACTTACGCTCTCACTATTCTATTACTCAGCCACGCGCTCTCCGAAAGGACCGTACAATGTCCACGTTCAAAGGCACAAGTACCTAAAACATAGCTATTCCCACTATATAACCTTCTCTGTGTCACTAACGTATTTGCGTATGTGGAATGAGACAATAGTACAGATATTTTTTACCTATATAACTCATAACTTATTGAAGCCTCTTAACGGCTGCCACAGCGATTTGAACTTCCAGCGCTTTGTACAGATACCGGCAGACGATTCTCCAGGCACCACGTTTCCTCACTACCTAATTAAATTCAAACTTGGTGACAGCTCGCAGTGACAGTGGCTTGGCGGATGAAGCTTCTAGCATGGCGGTCTTTCTGAGTAGCTCTGAGCAGTGCACGTTTTGGGGGTTTCGGGTAACTACGTAATGGGAAGACAACCAAGGCATGTCTCTGCTGATGACAGCTGAGAACCCCGAGAAACATCTAGAGTTTTCTTCAAGGAATTTCTCCCATTTTAGGCAAACAACGGGCACTTTAGAGCGTGTATGCTAGTATGTTGTGTACATTAACCATAAGTACAGCGGTGTTTTGAAGTTCTTTACAATTCATCTCCTCTGCGGGAATTCTGCTGAAGTTTTATGAACCTCAGAGTTTGCGAACCCGTTATTCGATAAACCAAGAGTAACGTTTCTTACCGTACAGTAGTTACAAATGCTACTGTTTTATTTTTCTGAACCCAGCGATTCGATGTACTCTTCACAATTAGAAGGGTAACAAAAGCATGTCGCTTTTGAGCAAGAAAAACAAAGTGGCAGATCCCATGTACAGCAGAAACCAATGCTATGCCAGGCACGAATGACAAATGTTGATATGTTCCTTTACGGGGGGGGGGGGGGGATAATTGGCACAACGTTACGAGGTGGAGGCGAATAATGCTGTGCATGACTTCCGTGTCACAATTATCATGTTTGGGTGTGTCGTTTACCTTCGTCATCTATTCACGTCACGTGATACCAAATTTACTATTTGTAAAGCTGGCGAAACGGCCGCGAGCAAGCTATGAGAGTGGTATGTTGTCATATTCTTACATGACACGCGTGTCAGGATTATTATGTTTGCACCATTCATATATTTCTTCATCCATTGACGGCACGTAACACCAAACTTGGCATATGCGAAGCTAGCAAAACGGCCGCGAGCGCATCATGAACGGCCCAGCATACTCCTACGGAGCGTAGACGCGCGCGCCCGCTAGGCACAGCGACCCTACATTAGCAAAACGCGAGCACTCTATAGTATGACGCCAGGCGCGACCGGTGTCCGTGAGCGTGGCCCGACCGCAACCGGCACGAAATGCGACATGTTGCATTTGCGTTACCTAGACAACACAGCGTCTCCCTCTTTTCGTGACAGAGAGACGCTGGACGCACTGAAACGCGCATGCGTTAAAAAAAAAAAAACTCGGTGCGGCACGTGCCTGCGAGTATATTGCAGGATTGGCACCTGGCGTGACGCAACGAAATGAACGCCGGCGATCACGTGCACCGCGTTATGTCGAAATGTATTGGCACCTTGACTGTGGCATGTAGTCATGTTCTCACATGACACGCATATCATGATTATCATGTTTGCACCAGTCACATACCTTCGTCATTCATTGGTATCACGTAATATCAAATAGGACATATGTGAAGCTATAGAAACGACCGTGAGCACATCATCAGTGTGGCATGTCGTCATGTTGTTACGTGAGACGCATGTCGTGATTATCATCCCTACTGAAACGTTCCGCATATACGAATCCGTACATACGCAATTATTGGACTACGGAAAGCCGCATCATGCGGAAAGATACGAACATGCGCAGCCTACGGAAAGCGCCATATCATGCGAAAAGATGCGGACATCCGCAGCTTACGGAAAGCGCCACATCGTGCTGAAAGTTGCGGACATCCGCAGCTTACGGAAAGTGCCATATCATGCTAAATTACCCGATAAGCAGCTTACGGAAATTAGCATAATGCAGAAACTATGCAGCTATCTGCTTAATCTTGCAAAGATCAAATGGACATCCTAGATCTCGAGTAAAAGCAATTGGCCATTCACGTTGTTTGCAAAAGCAAGTACTGTGTATAAATATATATGAATATTTCATTCTTAATCTGTTGCATGAAGGTGAAATATGTTTGCTATCTGAAACAGCCTTGATGAGTAAACAAAGGCTTGAAAGAAACAAATGTGTTAAGAAGCTACCTAATGAGGAATTGAATTATCGGCATCTTTCTAATTGTCGTGATGCGGAAGCAAAATTACCTTTCAAATAAAATACATTACAAAACTACTAAATTAACATGCTAGCGATCACAAATGGTGGTTACATTGCAACACATTAATGCAGTGTTCTATGCAAGACCTAAAGAACTTATAAAGTTATTATTATCAATAGAGAAGCATTATTATACACACCAGCCCTGATACAATCAATATATTTTTTTATTTGTCTGTATGCTCCAGCTGAGAATGGTGACATTGCAGTGTTGATGGTACACAAATGAGGTGACTACACCGTAATTTCACGTGCTCCACCTAAGCCACAGGATGGTGGCACAAAACACAATGTAACAGCAATTTTAGAACGAAATGTTTAAACATAAATAATAATCATAGCACTGTGAAAGTGTGGCGCTGTGTTTGTATCATGAACGCCTTGTGGAGATCGGCGAAATGCTGCTTGAGGCTCCGGCACCACTGTAAATTTGGAAGGTCACTGCCATAGAACTTATGTGTCCTTCATAGGCACCTGGAAACGAAAATAATTGGCACAAATAATGTCAGAGACACATGTTAGCACATTAGTTCACATGCACAAGAAATATAACACACAGAATGAAACTGAAAATGTAAGGCACACAATCCTTCAAGTTATGCATATGTGAATAATAGAAACAATGAGTGTATAAATTAGTTCTGCCACATCAAAGAAAACAGCATGCTTACCACAGTGAAAATAACTAGGTTGTCATGCTTTTCAATGGTAGAGATAATCGATTAATATGTCCTTATGAAATTATGATTTAAATGCTTCCTGCACAGTAAAACTTTAGAAACTGCAAGTGAAAGCTCTCAATGTACATTTAATAGTGTGTGCATGTATATCTGCTGCCTTTATACTATACAGTTTGTGCACAAAATTGGCATCTTGAACAATTTTGAGAGTTAAACCTATGTAACTTATGAAGGTTAAAATCACCATGAAAGCAAGCAGGACAAGGCAGGTGCCATTAAAAATCTGTGCAAGCCAGATAACTATAACCGAACTGCACACATATAGGGGAGCAAGAGTACCAGAAATTCGGCTGCTGACCCGCAGGTCGCGGTATCAAATCCCGGCTCCATTTCCGATGGAGGCAGAAATGCTGTAGGCACGTGTGCTGATTTGGGTGTACGTTAAAGAACCCCAAGTGGTCGAAGTTTCCAGTGCCCTCCACTACGGCGTCTCTCATAATCATATCGTGGTTTTCGGACGTGAAACCCCACATATAAATGAAGAATAACAGAAATAAACTGCCAACAGAAAAGTTGTGTGCATGTGCTATCTTTAAGTGCTTACACCTTACTACATACAGCATGCTCATTCCATTTTAAATACCAATATTGAAAATAACTGCTCTATTAGGAATATAAATGTAAGGTAGAACTGAACGACCCTACAAAAAGTGACCCTATTATGACATCACGTTTTCTTATAACAAAATTGACTAAGACTCTGAAATATCATTATGCAAGAAAACATCTTCAAAAGAACAATCAAGTTTGAAGTCATATATTTTTAATATGGCTACTATGACTATAACCAGGAAATCGACCTCAACATGGCTAATGTTAGTTTTTAAGGCCTCTGTTCACTAGATAATGAACTATACCACAAAAAGCACAGCGTTCAGGCAAAGCACCACACAAAAAAAGAAAGCAGTCCGTTTTGTTATTATCTACAATGCCTTTAAAATGGTATTTTTACTTCTACTTCCCGCTTTTTATCAAAGTAACTGGTGTGAAACAAGTTAGCTGAAAATGCACTGTGCCTCCAAAACCTGTTGGTTGAATCTGAATTTTTAAAACATGGTGAAGCTTGCACTAAATTAGGCTCCACAAGCCTTGGAACAGCGAGACTGCATGACTCTTAGGACTACTTTGGTTACTTGTGTTTTGTTTCTGGGCCTAAGCATAAAGACAAGGGCTTAACTGAATTGCTGCTAACAAACAAATGCTTTCGAAATTGCCCGAGCGTCAAAGGATGCTCAGACATTTGTTGTTTTTCGCACTGGGCTATTCTACACCAAACATACAAACCATAGTGCCTGGCGACCATCACAGATGTATAGTTTAAAAAATGATGGTAATTTACTCTCCTGAAAATAGCTATTTGCAGAAATGTTTTGAAGAGAAAAAAGTAGTGGTCACGTGGGTACCATCAGAATTTCGCAGAAGGTCGTGCGGGTGTTATTTGTGAGAAAAATTTCGAAGTACCGCTTTTTCTTGCCATATCAAATTTGATCTACATATTAAGTAAAGGTGCTTCTTAAAGTATTTGAAGTCGAGTAACATTAGTGCAATTTTTCCGCTACATAGGCTTTGAAGAATTCAGCCAAACTGTTTATCGTTTGCATTTCTTGTATGGCAATACTGCACTTTGTATGAATATTTGAGCCACAAATACTCACTGCACAGAAGTTATATTTCACGAAAAAAAATAATGTTAGGTCCAGATTACAAATATCACTATATAATCGTTTTTGTCCACATTGAGATGCAACTTGAGCTGTGTGTTTGTCTAATTGAAAATTACTTTTATGTGTAAGTTGAAAGCAAATAAACAGTTCTTGTTACATGGCAAGTGTTATCATTACAATTTTTGTTTAAATAAAGAAAATGATTTTTGAAGTCTCCTATTGAGGGCCATGGAGAACTTCGGAACGGAAGCTGTCGTATATCAAATGCAGAAAACAGCCTTCATAAGAAAACTTCAAAAATTCATTTCTACTTTAAGACAAAGTGTAATCATATAACTTGCCATATAAAAAGAACTGCTTCCTTGCTTTTGATGTGGCGAAAAAATTGCACTAATATTACTGAGCTTCATGCACTACACACAATCACCTTTACTTAATACCTAGACCGAATTTGGTGTAAAAAGGCAGTATTTTTGAAACACTTTTTCCTTTTTACAAACAACACCCAGACGACATCCTGGGAAGTCCAGAAGGCACCAACGTGGCCTAATATTTTGTTCTCTGCGATATATTTTAGCATTTTGCTGTTTTTAATACAGTAACCGAGCACAATATTTTTTTTTCAAAACACATTTAGTACGGTTGGCAAAATGGCTGGGATGTTTGATGTGTAATTGCTTCACTGCCAGCATTTATTCTTCCGAAGCTCAAGCTATCACTTCTCTGTTACTGCCTCCCTCACATACAATGCCTGCATAGGAAAGAAAAAGAAAGGCAGGTCCGACAAAGTTCGCAAGGCAAGATATTTTCATGTTGGATAAATTCATTACCATAAACAGCAGCAAAACAACATTCATTTTGAGTAGTCCAAGACACAAGCTATATACCAGCATACTAAGAGCCAAGCACAAACTTTTCATTTGAACATGTGTGGTGATAGACAGGAAGCACTTATTGCAAGACTGATCAGTCTGTAATTAACTGAATGAAGTACAATGCACTGTTCAATCCAATACCACATAGGCATCTTTGCTATAGCAAAGCCATGTGTCATTGATTCATGCACTAGATGGGACAATGCAAATGTAACAAAAAAGGTGAAAAAAGAAAACAAGAGAAAAAAAAAAGAAAAGGGGGGATGCAAAGTAGGAGCAGTGTAGCACTACTTTTACTTTGCATCCCCCTTTTCTTTCTTCTTTTTTCTTCTTTTCTATCATTTATCTTTTTTTTTTGCTTCCCTTTGGAGGAGAGAACACTTTGTATCAGCGCAACCTAACTTGAAAAGAAGCAAGGGCTGCACTCTTCTGCGTTATAGGTTTTTTTTTTCTCAGACAAACATTTCCAACAGGCACACACGCCTACAGCAAAAGATGATGTCACTACTGACCTTATTCAAACTAACACGCCAAGGATGACAAGGTGACTTCTAAAAATTAGGTCCTCCTATCGCAACATCGGCCAGCCTGTCTGAGGCACTTCCACTGTTCACCCTGATTACTAGATGTTTCCATCTGTCGACTCACATCTTCATTTTGGATAACACTAAGACGAGCTTACATTGATGAATACCCACGAAAGTTTAGTGATGTATCATGTATGAGATTAAGCAACTCTGTTAAAAAATTATTGATAGCTTGCTTCTAGGCTTTTTATACTGTAGCCTAAAACTTCGTAATATCTTCTATGCACATGAACCAGATTGACAACGTAATGCACAACATGCTTAAGAATACTGCGAGGAACATGATAACGACAAAACGACTGGCCACCCAAATTTTTCGCTGTACATGTTTATAAAATGTTCATGTACACCCAAACGAGGTGCTTATGATACAAGCCAAAAAAACCTACAAGTAGGGCCTTGGAGCCTTCTGGAAGTAGACGTGTTGCATTTTTTCTGTGGAGGACTTTACACCCATAAGTAAGGAACAAAAGTCCTATATAATGAAGAATGTTGGCAGCTATCAGTTATAGAAAAACCTAATGCAGCTAATCTTCCCCGGCACATCTGTACATTTAGAGAGGTTACGTAGCTTCTGTGATTGTGGCAGTAACTCCAACAGGACCAGTGCGAAAATTGGCACTACTTGGCTAGACAAATGTCCAAACATGCCTGCCCGACTCCCTCTAGCCATCCCGGCTGAATCTGACACATGATTTCTTAACTGCTGGCGGGACAAAAACAAAACCACTGAAGCACTCACAATACACAGCATGAAGTTCCTCTAGAGTGGTCAACTTCGTCTTCTGCGATGAAAGAGCAGCACAGTGTACTGATAAGGCACTCCTTGCAATGGCTTTCAATGCCACACAGTGACCATGATGTTCCTGTCGAAGAGAGCTTCGGGAGCTTGGAGGGTGCTTGCTCTTTTCTGGGGGCTGCTGGTGCTTCTCGATTTCTGCTCAAAGTCAACCTGCACAAAGTTGTAGACGAGGCTTTAAGAGTTGTATTTAATGATATGCAAATTTTCGCTGAACACACATTTCCTCGTGGCACACTGAGCAATTTCTTATAAAACTTAAGGCCTCGCATATGCAAACATTTACAATCGATCCGAAGATGCACTCGACTCTAAAGGAGCAAGTTTGTTATGTAGTGTATATAAAGAAAGGTCATTCAGCACAACCACAACTACAGTTGCACACGAAAACGACATTTTACACGATCCTGTTTATTTACATGGTCCATTTTATTTTATTTACACGGTCCATTTTACACGGTCCTATTTTACACGATCTGGTCTGCATGAACTCTTGAACCGGGCACCATATAGATTGAAAGACACACACAGAGTTTGAGACAAACCTAGTTTCCCGTGGAGCATCTTCTTGCACTATAACAACACATCTCAATTTAGTTAGTTGGTCAGAACGAGGAGAAAACAGCTCGCACTTCAAAAGCACGGGCAGAAGGATTGACGCCTGCACCCTGTGCTCCCTGTACATTCTCGTTGAGGGTGCAGTTTTCACCTTATCCTTATGCAATTTCGCATTTATAACATTGTTCGCTGCATAATCTTTGTGGCATTAAAGTGTGATACCGTCATGTGTATCCTATGTAATTTATAAAAATAGAATACAAGATAGCTTGATTCAAAAATAACAAAGTGCATCCAGTGCCATGTCCTGTAGCCATTCTTTAGGCAAGTGGCAGAATGATTTATTCTTCAAAACATATCTTACTTGTAACCACTACAACAGCTAACTTGTGCACTGGCACATTCTGTTTGCCTCTTCAGATTATAAGGTACCTTTTTTACACCAGAAAGTTTTCAAGAAGAATAGAAGTGTTGTAATTGTGAAGAAAGAAAAGTAGAAGGAAAAAAGATAACCTGCCCTGTACAGGGACCGAGCCTGCGAACTTCAAATAACATGTCCGATGCTCTATCAACTGAGCTACCATGGCGGCTATCCCTCTTCCATTTTGTACGGTATATATGTGCATTTATACATGGAAGAGTCAGTCAGCGCTGCTTGTTACCATTATGGCAAGTGTGGCACACCTTTTTTTGCCTACTGGCAATAACATTACGATTGCAATTACTTTACGATTACTTCCAATATCCCTATACTTCTTTGGCAGCATTATGCATCTGTCAGTTCTCAGAAAATCTGCTAGTCACAGGAGGTGGCAATGGTTCACCCTCCCACCTAAATGCATGTACTTGAACACATGCACAACTGATCAAAAAAAAAAACAAGTCACACACCGCTAAGATTACTGAGATTCACTGTTTCAGATTCATGAGTAAAGGAAAGAACTATAAATTTAAGGGTTTGTTGTCTTTTTTGCACACATTATAATGAGAACTAGTAGAAAATGATGCCAAACAAATTCTAGGGGATGTTATCAAAAGTAACTTTAACAAAATTATGAAAAGAAAAGTGAACAAAAATGTAACTTGGCAACGTTTCTTGACAATTGAATTGACATTACTTTTTATAACATCCCTATATTTTACTGGGTAATGTTGTCGGGTAATTCTCATTATTAGAGTTGTGAGTAGGCTGACAAAAAAAGCATATGGCATTGATACTTCTTTTGAACACCTAATAGTTTGAGGACCTTAAAAGAGCGGAAGCTATTTTGAGTAGACCAGAATATTTAGTTGGAGCGAAAAAAAAAAACGTACACACATTTTTACCAGGCTTTTTAACACATTTTGAGACATAAAAGTATGCTGCCAGTAATGTTAAGTACCATTACTTTTGTCACACTATGCACTGTAGCAGGTGTAGTTAGAGTGGTGATAGTGAAGGATTAATCAAGCACGCCACCAACCGTGTTCACATCAATGGTCGCGTATTTTAAAAATAAACCTGCTGTATAATAAAAAAAAAGTTTAGAGCATTTATGTTTTTATCCAAATCAAGTTAAACCGACTGGGTAAGCAAACCATTTGCATAAAATCAAAAGGCATAAAGTGATTCATGTATTATAACTATGTGAACAAATTTTAGCAACGCAGGGCAAAGTTACAACAGTTCTATTAAAAACCCCTCTCATTATAGCATGCATGAAAAGCACCACACCAGAATATTTTACAGTGCATGTAATATCGAGACTACTAGACTGTCTATTGACCTTTTAGAAGAAGGGTATCTCCTTCACGTTCAAGGGGCAACTACTTAGCCTTTTCCTGAGCTTTTCTGTGAATATTTCCTGAATTTCAGATATCATTAGGATTGATTTAGAGTGAACAGATTTTGCTTACGCATTGAAACCTAGTTCTCTATGTAACTGCAATTATGGGTGCCAAACCACCTCCAATTAATTTTTAACATTTAACTCATTTTTTAACTGCAGCAGCACAACTAGCTGTGGGTGCCCAAAAAGTAGCTAGAAACAATACCTTTACCTCTTTGAGCCTTTCGGAAGTGTTCAGCTTCTCAGTGCTCACCTTACAACATTTTTTTTAAATACGTGTTTGTGTGCCCACTACTCTTGCTCCTTGTACAGTGAGGAGGAGCACATGGCAAGAAGAGACAAGAAGCATTGCGAAAAAAAGCGAAATAAGCGAGG